>NC_083857.1:12496664-12799694 GCF_029169275.1 Apis cerana
ACGAAAAATTACTGAAAACAAGAATATTTTTTCAAAGTTAAAACATACATTTTCTATGCGAAAATATTCTCGAAACATTAGAATTAAGAAAATTGAAAAATGATTCACAATAGACACAATAAATATATATATATATATATATATATATATATATATATATATATATATAATAATAATAATAGTTATAGTCGCGTGGCGCTAGTGTCGCGTCGCTGATCTTCATAACGTTAACCACTTATAATGGTACATGGTTACACGCAACTCAGAATCTCAGAAGAAAAATGTATCCACGGCCGCATTCCAGTGTTAACGACCGGATTAAAGAGGTTAAGAGAAAACTTGAGAGGCGAAAAAAACGAAACAAAAAAGGGGGGGAAGGGGATGAAGGAAAGAAGACGGTGAAAAAAGTTGTCGACGAGATTGCGGACAACGCAATAATTCCAGGAGGGGCCGAAATCAGTGGACGAGCGTCAGCTGCGAGAGTGACGAATCGCAGGCCAGTTTTTCCATCCGTGTCCTCCAGGAAACGGTGGTGAGGGTGAGATAACCGAGTACTGTTTGTGCTCACGTTTTCGTGCGAGGGAACAATAATAGGAGGGAGAAAGAGGGAAAGAGGGAGAATAGGAAAAGCGGAGACTCCCCGCGACTCTTCCACCCTATAAATCTTTCGGATATTAAAAGTAATTGCTTCGAGCTGCCGCGCTCTGCCCGCTTACGTCGTGTGCTTCATGTATCTTGCATAGCAACAACGTCTTCCACCAAGCTGGGATACTATAGCCTCGTATATTCGCTAACTCGGTCTAAATTCGAACACACGAAAGTTTTACAAGCTGAAAAGTTGGGGATACGCGTTGAGTTTCGTTCGTCCCTCTTTTTTTTTTCTTATATATATATACATTCCATTTTTGGTGAAAAGAGGATGTGTCCCATCGGAAAGAGGATTTTGGTTGACAGTGGATAAAGTTGAGATGTAAAAAGAAAAAAAATCGTGGAATAAATTTTATCGTAATCGTAAAACTGAATGTATTAGGGAGAATTAAGAAGTTCCCGTGGTTTCTGAAAAATATTTAGCTATATTTTTTCAGAATTGTGCAGGTTTAGTATAGGAAATGATCAAATTATTATGAATACTTGGAAGAATAGAAATGTAAATATGTATAAACTGTTTAAAAAAATATTTGTTGAAATAATAGGTAATATTTTTTAGTTTAAAGTAAATTGTTTAAAATATCGGTATAATTACAAAAAAATACCAATATACTGTTTTAATTATAATCATTTTTCAATTGGAGTTACTATAAACTAATATATATAAACATAACATTGTAAATCGCATAACTAATATCCATATTCTTTATCAAATTGTAATTCGTTGAATACTAAATATCTCATTTAACAAATATTATCATCATCGTTACCATAGATACCAGCCTGAGAATTACAATATTTTCCAAATATAATTCGATCATCTACTACTCTAGCTATCAAAAGTATCCTAACACAACAGTTTACAATAGTTGCTCTATTGTTCGAATTTAAAATTCGATCTTTCAAATTTATTATGCTGAAACAATTTACTAAAAAAAGAAACAAACTTCACACACGTGTCTTTTTCATAAAATATGGCGTCAACTGTACAACTGACATAAATCAAGAATTCCCACGAAAAGCAGTGAAACTAAATTCGAGCAAGTTCGACAAACTCCTCGTTCCGGGATACGCTTCGAACGCATCAAATCCAAGATTCCCATCGACATAGTGGATCACATTGCAATAATGGCGCTAAGCGCTCGAACGGTCCAATTCGCCGTAAGATGGCGCTGTGAGGCGGACCGGCACTTCTTATCGCGGTGAAAATCTTGACCGAGGTCCAACTCGTACATACACGCATATATATATATATATACCGTGAGCTCTCCTCTCGTTCGGATTATCGTGGACGCAATACCGGTTCGTGTGGACGTAACGTCTGAAGTAAGGGGACAGATAGGATCGCTAGAGTGTTCGAATGCGGTCGAGCGTGGACGACGTAAACGCGGCCTGTGGATTATACGGCTGTCGCCTCGTGACGATTTCTTTGAAGAAATGACGACGGTTGACAGATTTGTCACGGTGATCAATGGGAGAAATATAGCGAGGTTTTCACGATCGGTGAGAAATAAGAGACTTCAATGATGTAACGAAATTGCTTAAAATATTAAATTTATACTTAACATTTTTCTAACGAGTAATTATTATATTTTAAGTTATATATGCTTATAGATTGTGTATTGTCATCTTCAGATTTGATTCACTTGTTGATTTGTAATTTACGTCTGCCAACGAGATCAAATAGGAGCATTATTTGTAACAAACGAAAAAGTGACGCAAATAATCCATATGCGGGTGAGAGAGATATTTAATGGTTGGTTTATACGTGATTTGTGTTTGAAAGAAAGAAATAATTGAAGGATAAATTACTCTCGCATATATAGCATAGCATATTCTTTCGAATAACTTCAACAAAATCCACGATTTAATATTCTCACTTTACGCGTCACGAAACACCAATCGGGCGATAACTTTCTTCAAATACGAAGCATCCAATCGCCCAATTCCCTGCATAAACTTGCGATGTATATTTTACTCACGCTTCCTTTCATCGAATCGCGTTAACGATCACGAACTAAAACCGGCCCACAATCCAATTCCAACCACTTCACCGCCGTTGAAATCGCGATGCAACGCGGCGGGGCGCATTAGCGGAAATTTGCGGAGAACGGCGGTCGGTTAGGGACACAAAACGAAATTTATTCGACGAATTTTATCGGTGGAAAATTTATTTTGCGCCGCGAATAAATCCGGCCGTATTATATTGAGCAGACGGAAAGGGTTGCGGTATGCATACGGTAATGGCCGGCTCGAGTAGCTCGAATCTCGTGCATATGCATTGGCAAGGAGTCGCGTGGCCGATCGACTGTGTAATGAAATCGGCGCACGCCACCTACCTAGCCGCGATTAAGTTGGGTCGGTAAGAAAGGTGCCGACACTTAAAACCATTTACGTGTACCGCTCTATCAGATATTACATCTTGAGCACCGGCCGCAATCGTGAAACGTAATCACGTCGAAACGCAACGGTGAACGTTCCACGAGCGTTCCATGGCGTCGTTAATTGATGCAAATTGCCTAGATGGCACTGCTGTAGAGCCGGCCGGCCGGGCGAGAATTTATGACACCGTGATCCCCATCGCTGGAAGGGGAGTTCTTTCAGAATTTTTTGTGGGGTTTGTGTTTCTGGAAAAGTGTGATACCTAGGGAAGAAGGATTGTACGATATGTTTAATCGAGTTATATTTGAGAGTATATTTGTATATAGATGATGATTGTTGTTAAGTTTTGTTAGGTTAGATTGGGTAATAGTAATTTTAATAATAACCAAAAATGATCGGTGAAGCGATTATAAGTTAAAATAAGAGTGAAAAAGTTCTTAGATTTCAATTGTGATAAGTCAACTTAAAATTGATTTGATCAAATTAGCTTTAATTTAGTAATTTAACAACAATCAACAATATTTTCAATTGTTTTCAAGCACTATTCGACATACTTATGACTCTTAAGTCTAGAGATTGAATCTAAAAGAATCTGTCACCTGTCTATTATAGTTATTTCAATTGAAGAGTACTTATCCAATAATCAAATCGATTAATCTCTCCCCCTAGTAATAAAATGATTGAATAACAGATATTTGAATCCTATACCACGTTCTATTATATATTCTCACATATGTTCGTAGAATGAATATTGACAGCAAAAATTATTAGATTATTGGACTGTCGAATCCTGTTAGATATGATTATTTAAAAACTTTGAAATCAATATTTGAAATCTTAACATCACAAATTACACTTACTGCATCAATTAAATATTTCTATAAAATTAAATTCTATTTATAACTATTTACTTTTCGCTGTTATTTACATTTCATCTAAAAATATTTATTTACTTGAATCTTCTCAAAGAACTTTTCTAAAATAAAATTTCTCTAAAACTTGGAAAGTAATTGGACAAACTTTCCTTGTGTTGTACGCAAATCATGAGGCATACTTAAGAACGTTCTCGCATTAATCACCGGAGGTAGGTGCGTGAAAGATTGAGCAGTCACTTTTGCAAGCTCGAAACTCTCTTCTCTCTCTCTCTGTTCTTCCCATTTTCCTTGTGTTTCCTCGAGTTCATCAGTCTCGTTCGCGCATCCTCCTCCGTCCAATCGGCTGTATGATATGTTTAACGTTGAATGTAATTTGAGGGATAAGCGGCGCGCACAGCTTGTTCCTTTGACGTTCAGAAATTATAATACGGCAACTTCCAAACTGAAACTACTTTCCGCAACGAGGATAACCGTGGTCCAGTTGTAGTTCCACTATTCGCCACCGATTGGTGGCGGCGGCGGCGGCGCTCCAGTATCTTTCATTATCCATGCTTCCATCGACGTTGATTTTTCAGCTGAAACTTTAATCAACGTACTTTCGCCATCCGTAATTATTCTCCGGGAAAACATTCGATATACGTGACGTTTTATTCAGTGCGGATAATCGATTCTTGGTACTCTTCTCGTTAGTCTTGTTGCGTCGAGTTTTTCGTACTCGTAACGAATTAACCTATATCAAGATCGATGATACGTTGTCGATTACGGTGAAAAATTTTACGGTATAGTAATTTAACAATATTCGAATTTTACATTTATTTAGAATATATTTAATTGTAAATAATTTCTTGTAATAAAAAAATAAGAAAGAATAAATTATTCGAGGCTTTCGAAAAAATCGAATTTGAAGAATTTGAAGAAAATGAATTTAAAGAAAAATTACCGTTGATTCAACATAGATGAAAGCCAAACGAAAATATCTTCCACGGTTACTTCCGTGGTTTCAACTGAATCGTATATTCGAGGCATCGGTGTCCATGCTGACGTAGCTCGAACGATATTCCACGGTCGGGGAGGTTCTTGCATCGTAGCCGGTCGCATTAAGCGTTGATCACCACTATCGTTTTCCAACTCAGCCAGTTTTAATTGCGTCGGGTTGGGGGCCACTCCGGCAGAAAAATTCTTGTTAATATAAGGGCAATTGATGGGCCGATTAACGGTTCGGCTGGCAACCGGTAGACGACCCCGAACGATTAACCTAGCGTATATTGAATCCACGGACGTGTAATTCGCTGCTTTTTACCTGCAATCGTCATTACATCGCGAAATTCCGGTAATTGTTCCGATAAGCAACTTCCACCAGATGGCGCGCTAATCGCGGGGGGCTGGCCATCTGCTTCGATAAACTGATATAGACGTCTCTTCGATTTCCATTTTATCGTTCCCTCCTCCTCTATTTACGAAATATTCGTCGATCGGCGAAATCATTTGGGTAAAAAAACGACTCGTCTCGGTTTCTTCCTTTTTTTCATTCGTCTTTCGAACGATCATAGACTCCCGTTTTATTTATCATTTTCTTCAAAAATTATCTTTGTAATAAATCTTCGAAACTTGATATATACAATAAAAGCATATAAATAAATTTAACAACTCCCCTAAGAATTAAAAATTATTATTCCTATTCGATCCAACACCATATCGCGACCCTCTCGTTCGCAGAACAAATATTACCTGAAAATGATTATATCGACCACACCACACTAAAAAACACTCCGACTGGGCACGTAACACTCGTATCACTTTTCCGCAAAATTATCCACTCGCACAATCCGGATTAACATTCGATAAATTAAACAAATCGCCGACATACGGTAACAGAGGGGGTGAGGGGAGGGTCAATATTTGTTCGCGTATTTATGTGCAGAAGATATCGAGCCTGTAAAAGCGGTAAAGAACTTGGCTCGGCCTCGGCCAAACGGACGCCAAACGTTTTTCCGCGTGGCGATAACTAATTAACGATAATTCGCGTTCGATCAACGAAACACGACCGCCGTTGTAAACCGCGCGCCGCGGACCCCTCCTCTCCCTCCCTCCTCCCCTCCTCCGTCCCTCCCTCGAAGCAAATTCCACCGATCAATATGCAACGGGTATTAAATTGCAGAAAGCGCAATTAATTTAGATTTGCCGGCAATATCACCGCTCACCTCTATCTATCGTTTTAACGTAAACAGCGCGCAGGGCCCGCTCATTTCAGTTTGTAGGTGATTTTACGTTTTCTCCTCGACTCGTTTTCGTGGAAATTGCGTTACTGCCGGTTACGATCGTATACATTACGGAAGGAATCGTGTGTATCGCATTCCACGACTCGTTACGGAGTGTATTTTATTTTTTTTTTCTTCTTTTCCGTCCATTTTTCGATGAATACCGTTTAAAAAATCGGCGAAACAGCGCGTTTCATGCGGTTAAAAAAATAGAAAAAAGAAGAGAAAGAAAGAAAAGAGAAACGACTCGGCTCGTGCCACTCGTGCGCACCCGACGGAAATTAATATTTTAATGGCCGACGCCGTAGTCACGCCTGCCCCCACGCGTCGAACGCCGGAAAGCTCAGTCGATCGGGGTTCAACGACTTGTCATGTTTACGAGTTTTGAAGGAACTATGTGCTTATTACATTTCCATTTGAAGAGATTAGTAAGAGGGTTTTTTATTTGGTGTTGTCGTATATTTGTTGTTGCTTTGGGGGGTGATTTTGAATAGGAATATGGTTGAAGATTTTATTTTAAAAATTTAAAATATTTCCCCGGAATTTTTGGGGTATTGTCGATTCTGTGAAAGGAAGGATTGCAAGAGGCTAATGTATAGAAAAGTGAAACTTTTTGAAGAGTTGAAAACATTCCATTTCGTGGAATAAATTAATAAAAATCGTGTAACGATGTTGCCGGGTAATTGATTTTGAATGAGGTTTATTTAAAATATTTTGAGAATTTTCTGGAAAAGTGAAAGAAAATTAATAAAAAAATTATTAATTTTAATAAATTGAATATTAAAGGTACGTGTATCTTGTTTAATATCTCAATATTCGCAAATTTAGAAGAACGAGATACGAGTGAATCTTTAAACAATCGTATCGACAGAAGCATCTCATTAAAGATAACAACGTTTCTTTTTCGTTCTGTCGTGAGGAGAAATCTGACAGTACATCATTAGAGGAGCGAACAAGCTTGAAAGTGGACATGTAAACCATAAAGCGTTTTTCCTTCTTCTATTGTTAGAATAAAGGAGTTGTAGTTGATAATATGACGAATATCTTAAAAAAGAAAGAAAAAACTCGTATTTTAAATCGCAATATACTTACGATTATCAACGAGTTATTTTTCTTGTGATTATATTTGTCGTAATTTATTAAACTGTATTAATATTCTTGTATCCCAATAAAGGTTTCAACACTTTCATATCGCGATCTTTTATTTATATACTAATCGCTGTGCTATTAAGTTAAAGGGACGTAATATCTAACAGCTAATTAACGTTGCTAAGGAAAATATGACGAACAAAGAAAGCATTGTGTCATAATGGAAAATGTACAATGAGGTGCCAATCCTGTTATGGAATTTAATTAATCCACTCGGCTTTCTTCGAACCAAAGTTATTACGTGGAAGAGGAAACGAATGGGAAAAATAAAATTAAATCTAAAAAGCAAATTTATACGAATAATTAAAAAATCTCTTGATTTTTTTAAATCCTTCCTTCACCACCCTCCCCTTCCCCAAGTAATAAAATCAAAAATATATTGCCTATTCACCCCTCTTCACCCCCAACACTTTCATCCTCATTAATTTCTCTCCTCAAACAATACCATCGACACTCGACATCCTCCACTCCTCCAAAACAAATATCAATTAATCTTTTTATCCCCTCTCGAGCGACAACAAAGAAAAACAAACATAAAATATGAAATTAAAAGACAAAACACTATTTTTCTTCAAACTTCATGAAACTTTACCCTAAATCTCTATATTCAACATTTCTATTCCTTCTTCACGCGAGCAAACTACCGATTAAATAAAAGTTCAATAAAAAAAAAATGCGAAACCTCTTAAAAAAAATTCCATCGAATCGACTCGCGTAAAAAGTACGCAACCCTTTCCACTTTATTTTTTTTTTATCCGGCTCGAGCGATAAACTCGAGGAGGGGAGGGGAGGGAAATGAAAAAATTTTCGTTAAACCGTGATATTAAGAGGAAGATATCGGGGTGTCTTTTTACGAGGAGGGGGAAGGGCAGAAACGCACGTGCCTTCCCCTGACCACGCCACTCCTCCCCTCCCCATTCCTGCGCGCGCGCGGGCATTCTTGCGGTAATATGTGCGAAATTGCGAGGGTGCATTTTTAGCCCCGCGTTTTGAGATTGCATTCCTCGAATAGCCTCAAATTTTTGCCCCCCCTCCACGTGCTGGCAATTTTGTCCACGACGATGGTGTGATATATATACATATACATATATATATACACACACATACATATACCCTCTTCGAACGAGCACGTTGTTGGCACGTGGATTTTCTCAAGCGAAACGAAAAGAACGAAGCGTTCTTTCTAGCATGATGGACGTTGGGTGGAGGGAAATGAAGTGGAAAGAGGAATAAATTTTTTTAAGGGGGAGGAGAGGCGTGGATCCAATTGCAATTATGGATTATGTTGTGTTCTGAAACGCGAGGGATATCGTGATTGATGATCTTGATCCTATTTCTTCAAGTTGGAATTCGTTCTTTTTCTTTTTTTTTTTTGTGGATAATATTTTTTAGGTCAATATTTATAATGAAGAAAAAAGGTTAATGATTTTTCACGTTATCGAGGTAAGATATAGAATAAATAATTGTGAAAGTTTTAGTTGGTAGTTGGTGCTTGTTAAGAAATTATCAATCTAATTTAATCTAATTTAAAACGCTCAGAATCGATATAGGCTGTGAAATTATATGAATTTTTGTAATTAATTAGTTTATTAATCCTCTGTTTGATTTCATGAAAATTCAAGTTAAATAAAAATTATTCAACTTGACCGATTTAATAATTTGGATTAGATTCCGATTAGATTTTTTAAATCTAGCCGACTATAAAGAGGGCATCGATTATCCGTATATACAATAATAAAACTAAACTTGACTAAAATCTGATTTAACCTAAAATTGTTTCAAAGAAATCTTTTTTTTTACAGCGATCATGATATTACAGAAAATCATTGTGGATCAATATCATACACGTGTTAACGTTACGAGAAGCATAAAAGTACACTCGAATTATGAAACTAACTATCGAAGCTTCTGAAACTAACTATTGAACTTAAATAATCAATCAGGCTGATTCCCAAAAAATTGTCCAAATTCTCCGCGAAAATTGTTTATTCCAAAGGAAATAATTTTAATAAAATCCACGGATTGGTCGAAGAAATTAACAATAGAACGATATTTAATAAACCATCAATTTCGTCAATCCCAATTTAACGACAACATAACGAGACACGTGTTGATCACACGCACGTAACGTAATTTCAAACAATAATATTATATTTCGTTCGACGTGTGTTGCGTTCTTTCGAATGTTATCAAAGCCGCGGAAACGTTTCACGATATGATCCGATAACGCAGGATCACGGAACGCGGTAGAGCACGGCGAGAGGGCAATTGGCGGGTGGATTAAATTCGCAAATACGCGATGGCGTTAATAAAAAAAAAAAGAAAGAAAAAGGAAAAAAAGCCTTCGTTTTGAAATAACGTTATTCAATTCGTTCGAGGGGGTTTAAACGCGTTACAGACGAGCAAGTCGTTTACGTTTTTATCTATCTAGCTGGAAATTCTGTGCGGCACGTTCTTCGAGAAAGTGCGCGTATACCGAACGGCGATGTCCATATTCGTGCTTACATTAAAGATTGCGATCTTTATTATGACGTCCCCGCCATAAACTCTCTGTAATAACAGTTTCCTGACCGCTTAAGCGAGCGCCGTCGACCCATTTTCGCTTCGTCGTCTCAGCGGTTTTAATTCTCCGTGTTACGATTGTGATCACTTACTTTTTTCTTTTTCTTTTTCTTTTTCGATCCCTTTTCAATTATTTTTCCTTCCGTCCATCTTCATTTTCTTGCCATTTTAAGAAATTTTGTGTAATAGAGTTCGTTTATGGAAGGTTATAAGGATACTAATTACATTTGTAAAAATGTAGATATTAGAGAGTTGTATCATCTCAATGATCACTTATTAAAAAATAGTTAACTCTCGATAATTTTATTTTCGAATGTATTTACACCCTGAGTATCTTTTCTGGTTACATAAAGTGCTTCAAAAAAAGAAAATTTATTTATTTTATAATCTCGTTATACAATTATTATTTATGTAACCTTTTGGCAAAGTAAAGTATCGAAAGTGTAACATTTTAAATCGTTGGTTTTGATTTAAAAAAATTTTTTTCTTTATCTTTATGTAAGGCATCAATGAACGACGTTGATGATAGAAAAATTTCGCAGTCATGGCGAGTAACGTGTTCATTTCCATATTAAGATGTTTGAAATGAAAACGATTTTATTACTGGGTCACTTTATATTAATGACGAATTTAAATAAATGTATAATGAGCGAGAGCAGGATAATAAAATCATACTCGATACGTACTGGCAAATTAATCCGATCCGGTTGAGTATCCGTAATTTAAATTCCAGTGAAACGTTTGCGTGTTATGTGGCAAAGAGACGGTGGCTTCGATATTCAAACCAGTTGAACGACACAAGACGCGAATAAAAATGAAAGAAAAATAAGCTACGTGAGCACTTATTGTTAGATGCCGAGATTCTTGTAAAACCTTACACGATAACCTTGTTCCACCAGGTTAATATTAATAAGTTTTCCTTACAAACTGTAAATGAGTTATGTCACGCGAACGATAACAAGAACATTTCCTAAATGAAAAAGTTTATAATTATTATAAAATCATAATCCATAAATCAAGTTATTTTATTTAGAACGATAATTGTGACTCATGATTTTTTTGTGCAAAGTCAATGGAGTTTTCAAGGCTAGCATTGATACTAGATGATGAAGCGACACCACGTGATCATTAACAACCTATACTCAACATTACTTGGATATCTCTTCGTTTATTTATTCATATATTTCCCTAATTATTATTTTTCCAAATATATTTTATTAATTCTCTTCGATTTGTACTTGAAACTAAATCAACTATCATTATCATTTTTCATTACTTCTGCACTTCTCCTTTTCTGCTTTCTTCCGTTTGAATATTTATATGCATCTTATATGCAAGGAGAGAGGGATATGATGGGTAGACATTCTGCCGACTAATTGTGTACATTGCTTATCGAATCCTCCGCGATATCAGAATTATTCAAGATACACGATAAATCCGTGAAAAGTGTCCAACGCTGCCAAGGAATCAATTTCGCTCGAATTTTACTGTTTTGTGAACGTGGCGTATTATCAATCCATGACGATTATAAAAATCCAACTCCACTCTCGATGAAACGAAGGAGATCCCGTCAGTCACGTTCGCCCATTATATATCTACAACACTGTTCAAACAGCGGCATTCGGCGACAAAATACGCACCAATACCATAGAAATTAATGTTTCGTCGCATTAATGTTTGGCGACCAGAGGAAAGATCAATTCACTAAAGATTTTCCATCTCGAAATTCCACCTTCTTTTCCATCAGCTCCAAGTTACACAGCTTATTCGAGTTTCGAGTTCGAAACCGATCGGCAAACCGAAGTGAGAAAACTCGCACACGTCGTTGCACACGTTGCGTGCGCGTCGTTAGCCTTGGCGGCCATGTTTGGCCTGCGTGCGCATTCAGAAAAATGCGGACCGTTTTATCCGCGCCTCGTGCATCACCCTTCTTCTTCCAAATGCTCGTTCGAAATGCTCGAGAGAGCCGGTGTTCACGGTTTGCCGAGCACGATTTCATCGCGCCCACGTGAAAGACGAAGACTACTTCGACGGATAAGCGTATCCCATTGACTTCCTCTTTTGTTTTCCTTTTAAGAACAAATTGACGAATTTTGTTTTACGACAATTATTGAGAACATGATAATTATGAAATAATCCTTATTAGACAGAAATATGATCATTTATATGTAAAATAGGTACTCGGATATTTAAATAGTTTTATTTAAAATTAAAATAGCATTCAGCAACTTGTTATGATATTCTGTTTCTTGTCAATTTAATAAAAAATGATCTATAAAGTCATCTAATACTTACCACAAAAAAAAAGTATATATATATATGTATCTTGATCCTAACCTATAACCTCTTCATCCCGTTCCCGCGTGTAAACGATGTGACGAGAAAGAGGATTGAAAAGTATCAGTATCTTTGGGATAACCTAGTTCGGAAGGGGGATCTGACCCAGACGATTTCGGGTCACGGTAATTTGTGCCGCGACAATTGCACCCGCGGGACCAGTTCGCCGTACATCCACTCGAGATCGCGCCCGTAAACAAACTGGATTAGAGAGGAGAGGAAGGAATGAAAATTGTAGGACAGATAAGAATAAAAGTGGCGAGGCGAAACGAAAATACGTAGGGGCGGAATGTGTATATGGGATAAGAGGGCGAAAAAGAAATTGATGAAGAAGAGGGCGCTAGAATATAATTAAAGTTGCTAATCGTTCGATATTGAAAGTCTATTAATTGATGGAAGATTAATATTCTATTAGCAGAATGGAATAAAATAGAAAACTTTCCTTCGTAATTTTTATCTTAAATTAATTACGTCAAATTAACGATTCGTGCATTAATTGGAATTTCTGTTTCAAAATCACAAGCTCCTGGTTGCAAATTAAAAAAAGATTATCAAATATATAACACTGGCACGACGATTTAACTCGATCTATTTCGAAGTTAACGAGAAACAAAGTAACAGATATCTTAACGCATACGAGATTTAAATTGGAAACCAATTCAATGGCAGAAATCCATCAAGAACGATTTAATACGCGCCCATACGACACTCTGGATTGTTCCCTGAAACGCTTCACAGACGCGCATCTCCAATTGGCTCGCTGTCTCGGGAGTAGACGTAGGTAAACGGTGGATAGAGCCGGTGTGTGTCTATCTGTTAATGGCATCGTCAAAGTGACATTAAAGGAAATTGATACGCTCTGTACCGGCGGTGAGAGGCTCGAAGGAAGAGACGCGAGGAGAAGGAGGGGAGGGGAGGACTTAATCGTCCACGGCCTCCTAGAGTTCTCTCTCTTTCGAGTGCGCCGCGAGAAATACGAGGACCTGTCACTGAAGTGGCTGGAACTTCTATTGCCGCCGCGATATACCGTGCAGTTTACATACCTCTCCCGTTTTGATCGTTTCCCCATTAATCCTTAACGTGCCGGGCCTAAAATACGTTCAGTATTTCTTCATCAGAAATGCTTTGAGTTAAAATATTCGTGTGTCCATTAATAAAGTATTTTATCTTGTATATTGCTATAGTGTTTTCGACGTAAAAGTATCAGACGTGATAATTTTGAAAGGAAGAAAGTGACGGTGCTCGCTCGTGTGCTAAAACGTTTGGCACGTCATGAACGATACTGTAATAATGCGAATCCAACAATAATCGTTACCACGATCAACTGGCTTGCTTCTCTGGCGATGAAAAAGTTCTGGTAATTAATTAGTTGCTGTAACGAATAGCGAAGACTTGGAGCAAGGGAGTTAACAAGAATTATGTGTCCTCTGCTTTCGGGAGAGGAGCTTACTAATTGGATCGCGTAATGAAACCGAGCGAGATGATAAATTGAATAGGTTCGTTAAGCAGCTAGTATTTTCGTGGAAGACGTATAATAACTGTTCGCGGTTTACGAGCAGGATCTTCTCTTTTTCCTTCTCTCTCTCTATCCTCCTTCCTCCGCAAAAGAGATTCACGAGTCCCCCCTCTCCTTCTGCCCCTCCTCTTTCTTTTTTTTCCCCCCCTTTCATGCGCGCACGCCACGTCTTTTTGCGTCGACGTTTTACTTCGCGGCGGAATATGCAAGTTCCCGCGACTTTAAGCACCTAAATCTTGTTTCTTGCGTGCAACATATTACGAAAGTTTGATATTACAGGGATATAAGACGCTCGAGAGAGTTTGCGCGCGTCTTTCTGTCAGTTACCCCAACGTCTGCCGATACGCGTCCTGTTTGCCTTCAATGGCGGAAGTGGAGCGTATTGGCGACGAGGAAATGCCGCTGTTGACCGTGTCGACGTCGAAACGCGAAAGTTGCTTGGTAGTTACGGCTCGGGGATGTGAAGGGGAGTTGACAACTGTTGTACTTTTCTTGTATAACTCATAGTTACGCTATTATGTCGGTGGATATGAAACGTTGTTTTGCCAAACTTTAAAATTAGTAGAATCCTCTTGTACAATCGGAGTGTTTGTGATAAAAAAACAACTTTTGTCAAATTCTTTTCTTTCCCCCCTTCAGAAAAATAATCCTGGCATTTTAAAACAGAACAGAAATACCAATTTTCAAAATAATCGTTTCAATTTACAATTTTTTATAATTCGATTTTCTCAAATTTTCTATAAAAAAAAATAATTCCAATTTCAAATATTTCAATTCACGAATCCCTTCAATATCTATAACTTCTCTCTCTTTCTCACTCTTCCCTCTGACCCATTAACCCATTTGGCAAAAAATTCCACGCCAGACCGATTGCATATAATAAAACACGTTCACCGTCCAACGAACGCGTTACACGTACAGGGAGACATAATGAACAGAATCGCCGCCGGTGCATTCCAATTTCGAGTTCGAATAAGGGGATAGTCGGAAGGGATGAGAGCGCGTGCACGTGGTCGATCGGTGCGCGATCGAAACAGGCTGCATCGAACAATGGTCATTGTATCCAGGAATCCAGGAATTAACCGTAACCGTGCGGGCCCATTTCAAGGATCATGGCGCGACTGTCGCGTGAAAAGGCTTAATCGGTAACACCGTCAAAGCGAGCGGCGCTGTCGTCGCGTATTATACGAAATCCCTAGCGCACTTGTCACGGAGTCGTACGTTACTATACGGTTATACTTTGATGTAATGGCACAATGTGTTATAACGCGTCTACGTATTTCGGACAATGTGTGCTCGCGCTCCATGAACTCGATTCACCGCGACTGCGGAAGATATATCGGATCGTTTGGTAAATTGGTAGTTGAATATGATATTACGATTGTTATATCGTTTGGAAGTACGGATCTTTTGCAGAGGAAAAATAATATATCGCTCGTCATTGCTTGTCTATTCAATAAGAAATTCACCTAACCTCAAAATCAACGAAATTCTTCGGAAATTGAACGGATCAAAATTTAATTATCCATCTCTATACGCTATTAATATTCATCCTCATTTCATCCTCGAATCGAATTTTAATTAAATTATTATCAGAATTATCACTCGACACTCCCTATAACGTATCTAACCTTATGTAATCGTATAAAGTGCCTCTCCAATACAAGCATCTTGCTCGACACACGTACATTAATCGTTACCGGACTATCCTGTACACAAGCATCTGCAGCTGCGTGCACAGTCGCGTTCTTGGAACAGGAGTGCAAAGTGAGGAGGAGAAGCATACCGTGCGGAGGAGCAACCGTTCCCTCCCTTGCCCAGACGAGGACCGGTGTACAAGACAGACAACGTACGGGGCGACGTGCATGTTCGCTTATACCCGTGTATAAGCGGGCCCGTCTAAAGCAGCGCCTATCAATGCCACTTGTGCGACAATATGACAATGAACGGCTATAGCACGGCTCGACTAATACGAAAGGAGGCCGATACCGAAAGGTATATTACGAACTCGATTGAATGGGCTCGTCGGGGCCGATTATTAATATCGGTGCACTTTCAGAGTTTATCGCTTTTGCCTCGATCGAATCACGTTCAGTCGGACATTACACTTGAATAGCAGCCGTGAACAACAGCTTCGAGAATAGATCTACTGGGAGATCTGAGAGATGAGACTGCGTTTCCTCGCCTTCTCTCTCGCTTCTCGACTCGACAATAACGTGTTTTGTGCAGCGTGATCGTCATAACGGAGCGAAAAAGTGGGGAATGGAGAGGAGGAGGGGATGAGCGATCGTTCGAGAAACTTCTGCCAAATCGATGGCAGTAGATGGTAGGAATGTATTACGTATTTTTAAAGAGCGCCTAGGCTGTTCGCGTTAATTGTATCGTTTTTTTGAACGATTGAACAGATGGAGGGAGGGAGGGCGGTCGTTTCTTTCAGGGATTCGTGTGTCTGTGTACGAGCAGAGACGCAAAAGTTGAATTTAAGGGCGACGCTCGTTACCCGTTTCCCTGATTTCGTTCGACCGTTCCCTGGAAAGGTCTTCGATCACTCGTTAAACGGACCTCTCGTTATTAATTATCGAGGAAGAGCAAAAATTCTTTGTCAAGTATTTTTTCTTTTTTTTTTTTTCCATTTATTTCTTGCTCCTTCAAATCCTGGAAATCATTTTGTTTCGAGAGTAAATTATACTCTTAAGCATTTCACTAATGGTTAAAGATTAAACATTTTGGTTTATTGGCATATGATGGATCAAATTTGCCATAATTTGATCTCTTAAATTAAAATTGTATGTATTTAAAGAGAAAGGCAAAAGAACTGTTACGTTGTAATGTAGCTATCATAAATCAGGAACAAATTCGTAAATATATATATATATATATATATAATTTATTACTGTTTTATTTGAATAAATTTTCAAATAGAAAAAATATAAGAAATTACATTAAAAAAAATATCCTTGATGATATATCCTATATGAAATATCATACACGATGAAAAGCGGCTTAAACTATGTGAAATTTCACCTGAATCGATGACAGATGCACCAAAATGTACATAAAACCTGTACCGAGGACTACTCATAGCTGAGGATCATTGTTGCAACAGCAGAAACAATTTTTCGACGAGATTTCCCGTGGTACTGTGGGATTTTACAAGCGTTCGTATACTACTTGCCACGCGAAAACAAACACCGGCGTTTCCATTACAAGCGATGAATCGCAACATTTATCCGACGTTTCACTGAAATTGTCGTTCTTTTTTCAGAAATCGTTGTTAGATAAAGATTCTTTGGAGAATAAGCGATAATTAACTCGAATCGAGGTATGAAAAGAAAGAACTTAATTTCGATTTGAAGTTAACGACGTGCAACAATAAGAATTTATATACTTGAAAAATATTATATTCAAAATATTAAAGATAACATTTTTATTTATTTCAATAATCTCTTCATAACTTATACTCGCATTCGAAATCCTTCTGTAAAACGAGAAAGAAGAGTTGCCATTATTTTCGCGATGAATACACTGCAATACACTGTCAACGTAAATGTCCACAGGTCGGGAAAACGACATTTTTCCCGGAAACATCTCTATGTTGGAGCAAAGTGTCGGGTATAATTTTCCGTACACGACCGGTCAGAACGTTCGGGAGACTCGCGCGCAAATCACGAGGACGAAAGCGTCGTGTTGTGTACATTTGCTTGCACGGTATGCCAGTGGCTGGGCACGCGTGTGTCGCCACCTCTGTTTGGACAGCGCGATAACATCGTTAAACTTTTTGTCGTGCCGCTTGACGAGCGTGACAGCCGGACCGCACGAGTAAACTCGATTTCAGAAACAATAAGATTTATTTTTCCGCGCGTGCGGAACGTACATTGCTTCCCCCCCTTTCCTGTGTCCCTGTATGTGTTAGTTGTTCCTGGCGTTGTCCATCTGGTGTACATTCATACATGTATGTACGACGTTCTTTAGGTTACGATAAACGTATTGGAATTGTCACGTTTAACGTTTGATGTGACACAAGTGAATGTATATAGTGTTAAAGGTAAAAGTGATTTTTATAAGTCAAAAAGCAAAACAAATATGACTGACGATAGATATGTTCGAAGCTTTACTTTTTTACTTTTGAATTGTTTTTCAATGTGTGAGTACTGGATCGAATATTTTTTGCAGCAAAGAACGCAATGGTTAAACATGTATTGTTTTATTTTCAATATTAGTTTATTAATTTCGTAAAAGTTAATTGAAAGCTATTAAAAAATAGATTAAAATGATTTATAAGTAATATTTTTATAGAATTTATAAATATTTTTTATATATGTTATAGTCATCATTAATAATATTTCAACGTTAATATTTGTTAATATTTGTTGTACGTGTTTCAACGTGATATCATTAGTTCTATATTAACGTTGATCAATCGTTAATGCCAATTTTCACACTAGATCATATGTATCGATTTTTAGTATCGACAAGTACCGCTAGGCGGCTGCAAATGCTATCGCGTTCTCGTTAGTATTAATCGTGTTATCAGGTATAATTATTACATCTTTGTTATCAAAGATGTTGTAAGTATAATATTACTCATAAGTTGCTTTAGAAAAGATATCTTACTAAGTAATATCGTTCATAAGATATATTATAAATAGGATAATTCGTGTTTTTCGGCAAATATCGAAATATATTCAATCATCATTTAACATCAGTGAACGATGTTAAATAGTAAGATAATCTTATATGCACTCCATGAGTAATGTTATACTTAAAGATATTTTATCTTTATTTACAAAGGAATTAAATCAAACGAGACAATATAGAAATTTAGCATATAAAAATATGATAATTAAAATATACTACCGTTTTTAAATACATGCTATTTTTATTTATTTTTTTGCGACAAAGATGGCTTGTGACTTTATATTCATGTCTTGTTTTGAATTCTAACATGAACCGAAAATAAATGTTACAAATCCAATATATTAAAATTAAAATTAACTTGATATACAGTAAAATGTTTATCGTTTTCGATCGATTACTTGTTTAATTAGATGAAATTTTGTTTGAGTTTCCTCGTTCTCTCGTTGCCTTGAATTTTCGAGTAAACGTAATAAGTCAAACAAGCCAAACTGTTAATATTTGTAATTAAGAAAATATTATTAATTTCATTCAATCTTTCCAATTGTTTGCATTTACACTTATATTATTACATATACAAGTACAATTTTTATTCGCGATTAATTATTTTTAAATATATATAAATAATTATTACTAATTTGTTAAGATAATTATATAATTTTTTGATTATATTTAAAATCATTATTTCTTTGTAATAATATATTCATTGATATCAATTTTTGAAATTGATGACATTTCTATGGTCAATGTTGCGGCTGGGAGTGAATTGGCTAAGTTTGGTAATACGATGATAAACAGAAACTGGAAAGGGTGCACGTTGCGGGCCACAAAATATTGCTAT
The DNA here is from genome assembly GCF_029169275.1 of Apis cerana. Classification (NCBI taxonomy): domain Eukaryota; kingdom Metazoa; phylum Arthropoda; class Insecta; order Hymenoptera; family Apidae; genus Apis; species Apis cerana. Next base: position 12,515,868 of record NC_083857.1, read on the forward strand.
ACGTCATCCTCGCCTGTCCGCGGCGTCTGTAGAAGTCCCAAACGGCCGGGGAACCTTCACATTTCCCCGGTGTCGTTCGAACTCCTCCGTCGAACTTATCCAATATATATTTTTCTTTTCAATAAAAGTACATTGCCTTGTCGGGCGAACGTAAATGGACTCGCGGTGATATGGTTTTCTCCGTAAAGTTAGGTGGCGCTAGTCATTATTTCGTACAATTTGAGGTTAGGTATGTTGATGCTCTAATAGAATATTAGCACCGTTGAAGATATTTACAAAGGTACTGTACAATTATACATAGAAGCACAAATAACAATTATTTAAAATTAATACATTTATCTTAGTCTATTACTTCTCTAATTGTCATAGTTTATTTAATATTAATCACTAATAATTGATCACGTCGTCTCTGAAAGCAATTTATTAATAATTAATAGTCTCGTAATCGAAATCATTGAAATCCAATACACTCACCGCACCACACTTTTTCTTTTCTATTCTTACAATTGCTAAAAATAGTCACTTTTAATAAAATTAATATCAACAAAATATCAATCAATTAAATTTAAAAAAATTCGATTATATCTAACGATTTTCCACGATAATAAAATGTCGAACGATATTTCAAGCAATCAGGCAGGCAGAAATCGTCAGTATCGAACGATATCTAAGTATAAGCTCATAAACAAGATGATACTATCTGAGTGTAACGACCAAGTTTCCAACAAAATTAGAGGGAAACTGCAAACAACCTCGTCTCAGTTCGCTCTCCGCTCTGTCTCTATCCCTCGTTCGTTCAACCTCACGCTCGCATGCCGCCTCCTTCCCTCCACCATACACTCTCCTCTCTTCCACTCGTAGCGGCAGGCAGTTCGCGCAGTACGCCACGACAACCCTTCATTCGACTCGTTAGGGCGGCTGGAAACACGATACCAAACAGTAATGAAAAGCCTATCCTCCACTCGGTTTCTCTTAGAGATATTTATGTTGCACCGTCCCTATGCATAATGCACCCACACACACGTACGTTGCCCGGGTGGGTCGCGTTATCGGTGGCTGTGTGTGACAGATAAAGCGACCTTTGCTAAATGAGCAACGTCGGCTCGTTGTTTATTCGATTATAGGCTTAATCGTCGCCTGTCGACCCGACCCAAAATGTCTTTGTGCCTCGTGGCGGAAAGCGACGGAGTGGGGGCACAGTGAAGGCTGCAACGCAAATTAAATATCGAAACGTCGACGTGTGTATGCGTCGTTTTACGCGATGAGCGCGCGTGTTAGTAACATTTCCTGACGGTCGAGGGACTATTGGTTGTAGTAGCTCGGTCGGTAATCTGAGTCGGTTATCAAATTGGAAGAACGTATGGTGCCGCACGATGCGGAGAAGGATTGAAGGGTGTCAGGTTGCGTAGCTTGCAAAGGATTACATTGAGTGTTGAGATGGAGATAAGTATTAGATGTAAAGGAATTTGATGATCGAAGGGAAGTTGATTAAATGGATTAAGAGTAATTTGTGATACATAGATGTGTCTTTGATGAGATCTTTTTTTGGTTAGAGTTGGAACTTTAATTTTGCCAGTGAAATATATATTGATAATTGTATGTATATATTTTTGTTAAATATCTTTTATTTGTTAAAACTAGGGACAAAAGATTCGATTTATAATCATAAGGTTCGTTTCTCTTCACGATTGCCAACATAAACAAATCCACGACTCGCAATTAGCCTCGTATATCGCTGCCAATGGGTCCTCGATTACTATTTGCCCCGCTTTTAAGCATCGATCTGCATATTTAATGAAATGTCATCCGCATCGAACTGCAGCTACTTATGCCTCCCTCTCGAGCCTTGATGTAGTGACTCTTCCGCAGAATGCTCATTGTTCCATTGTCATTTTGTTGGCCGGTGACGTAGTGCTACGTCACACGAGAACCATATGTTGTTTACCGTGGATGCACCACTACGTCATCCGCGGAAATCGATATGTTTACCTGTGCCATTCGTATTGTATTACCGACATATAGAGTGGAATAATAATGCTTCCACTGTCAATCACCGACATATTTGCGGAATCTGCATGTATGTATATATGCTAAAATTTTGCCACATAATAGCGGCTCTGTGACTTTGTTGAAATTTAGGTCGCCAAAAAATACACTGCGACATTGTTTCAAATATTGGAACATGGAATACGACTCGGGGAGGGGAAGGGAAAGAACAGGGACACAAGTTTTTGAAATGATCTAAAAATTTTCGATGTTCTAGACAATAATTTATTATTCGTCTATCTGGCAATAATCTTTCCCGATAAAACTTCCCGTCAAAGGGGGAGGGGTTACAAATTCGAGTAAAATGGAAACTGTCACCGGTTTTACAAATAGGCAGCCTGTTTTCGAGATAACTGATAGACTCATTTCCAAGAATTTGCTCCCTCGGAAATTCGATAATTTTTCGAGCAAAACAAAAACACTCTCAGAAATCAGAGGAGACCCCTACTCTGCGACGGAAGTTCGATAACGAAACCAAACTTCGCCCATTTGTATACTTCCGCGTTGAAATATCGACTCGTTGGATAAAAATCGCGAACGACTTCTTCTATCGTTTCTTTTTTTCTTTTTTTTTTTTTTTTTTGTTGAACTGTTCGATTCAAACGAGAACTTATTTTCCGGTTTTTAATCGCGCGGGATGTTCTTCCATGAAGTTATATATACATATATATATATATATATATATAACTTCGGTTCATTTTCCATTGGTGGAAGGGATGAAATAAATCTCCTTGATCCTTTCTCGCGGTACACTGGTGCTCGCAGACTGTTTTCTCGTTTCGTCTCGCGAGCTAAGTTTCCAACTAACTTATAACTTTGACCTGGAATGCAATAACGAAAGGTCTCTTTCGAATTGGCCCGATTATTAAACGTTGCCTCTCCCCTTTCTCCCTCTGCCCCTCCCTCCTCTTCACTTTCGATCGACTCGACAATCAACGACGTTGTCGTAAAAATACTAAAACGGGGTAATTGGTAATAAAAATGCCGAATGGATTAATTGACAGTGGGTGTAATAAACGTCAGTGTATGAAGTTTTATCGTTGTTGGATCAATGGTGGATGAGAAGGAAGAATGTGGATTTTCAATAATTATTCCGATTCCTTTTTATCTCGTGAGTTTTATCTTTCAGGTTATGATTCCGATATTTAATTAAATATTCCTTGATATTCCAGAAAGATGGAAAAAAAAATGGAAATTTATGGTGTATATCAAAAGTATAATCGTGTTAAATTTTCTGTTCTTATTTATATAAAAAAAAAAAAAAAATTGAGAAAGAAAGAATTAAACATTCGGAAAATAGTTGGGACATTCGATATCGTACGCGAGGGAACAAGTGTCGGAGTGATACAACATCGAAGGGCAGACATCTAATCGTGGTTATGTTCGTGCATTGTAAACTTCCGGGATCGAAGTGGCCGGACGACATGATCGATGACGAGGAGTGTCAAATGGGAAAGGGGGCGAAATTTCTTAAGTTCCATCTCTTTGGGTGGAGGAACGGCGGTATAACACAGTGTGGCGAACGGTCATCGTTCACTTAAGGGCTAATCGAATTACATGTCCGATCACGTTACCGTTATCCGATATTCATCATCGTGTTACTTGTCGCATGGCAAAATTTCAAGTGGATCCTGCATTGCACGTGTTACCAGCGAATCAGTTACATCCCTATCTCGTTGAATTTGTGTGGAAACTTGAATGGATTAATTTAAAAAAAAAAAAAATACGAGACACGAGGTAAAAGTTTAATATTTTAATTGTAACTTTACGATTGTCGGTATTGTTACAAATGAAACATTGTTACACGCTTATAATCGTGTATTCTATATTGTCGGTGAATTTTTTGTAAAAAAAAGATATCATGTTTAATTTTTATCAAAGAATATTATTTACAGAATTTGTTGAATTGAACAAAAGAAAGGGAGTGAATATTGTTATTCGAATTATTAAAAAATGAATTTCATCTTTAAAAGAATGAAAAAAAAGTTGCAAAGATAGAACAAACATTTTATATGTAAAAGAATTTTCACGAAATATGCAAAAATAACAAATTTGACTTTTATGAACAAGCTCTATGCTTTTATAATTATTTTTTTATTATTCATCTATTCTTTTGAACGTTTTCCAAGAAGATAAATAAAAGTAAACTTGTTCTTTAAAAAATCTTAAGCATAATTTTACTCTATCGGCGTACAATGTATATAATAATCATAATATAAACATATTACACTAATTGATTCAATATAAAAATAATTTTTTAAATTATCTCCATAATTATATCAATTATAATTTGATCAGAGAGAGAAAGAGAATCTATTCTCACATTTTAGAATCTATTTGTCAATACTAATCAAATTGCATGATAGAGAGGAGCAATAAAATCTACCAAAATTATGAAATGCAGCTCAACCTTGCATGACTTTATAAGTAAAAATAATTATGACTATAATTATTTGCACAATAAAATCCTTCCATTCATTTTAAATATTCAAGAGAAATCTTTTGTAGCACATTGCGTTAGAAGGTTGAAACGTGGTCTCCAAAAGCTAAGAGATAAGTGGAAGAATTGTCTCTCTTTTTACCTCTCTATCTTTCCGCGAGACTTGTTTCCAATGAACACAGTATCATAGAGTTTTCAATAGTGGACCCACATGGGATAAATATTCTGAGAATTGAGACCTTTAATGAAAGTGTGAAACAATAAGCCTGAATAAGATAGAAAGAACATCAAGGAGAATCGCACGTTGGGGACTGTCTACTATCGGCACACTACCCATCTCTATCCAAAGAAACGTCTCATCTCTTTCATATTCCCCTCATCTCAATTCTTCGAGACAGCAGCGCCACCGTGGCGCGTTAAATGAAGCGGACCCTGCTTGGTTCGCGAGCAGCTTTTAAATTGTCCTCTCGTCCGTATACGTGCGCTTCCATGGGCAGGGATTTATTAGTATTTACTATGCAAATCAGCCTCGACAACGGTTCTCGGGGTTCTTTCTTCCGGAAGAGGTGGTTGCGAGCCGCGTGTGTCAGCGTCGTAATTAATTCGTTTGATTTATATTGGCAAAGGACTCGGCATGCTAATTTCGTATTTACTTATTAAGGGAACGGGACTGGCCCATATTATTTTACCGGCTGGCTGAAAACGGCGACAGACTGGACCGGCGGCTCTCTCCCCTCGCCTCTGCCCGACTCAGGATCCCCCTCCTCTCGGCACGCAACTCTGCCCACGGCTCGAGTTCACGAAGAACTCCAAATAGTCGAGTGGGGTGTGCCAGCGAGAGACACAGTCGATAATTAAAGTAGCTCCTTTGTTCGACTTAGATCGATAGATTCTTCACAGTTAGACAATGGCTAACTGTGACGAACTGTGTGACGAAAGAGAAAGAAAACTATCCGTGCTTCCATTCGTGTTTCGAGTTTTCTCTTTTCGAACATTTCGCTTGTGCTCTATTTATTCCAGTTTTTGCGCCATCTCGTGAGTACCGATGTAATCTTCCGAGCAACCAGTCGTTGCTTATGTAACTGTATAGTACATACGCGGAAATTCTCCGAATAGAAATGTTTCTATCTTTTCTGCTGAGTCTTGATAATGTTGTGATGTTTTAACGTTGTCCCTTTCAAAAAGAGAAGAAAGGGATGTTATTTTATTTATATATTGTTTTATTTTTCTTCGATATTTTCGTGTAAAGAGATCTACCATTTCTTATCGGATAGAAATGAGATTTAATACAGTTACTTGTGTGTATACTGAGAGCTGTAAAAATCGAGCGAAGTAAAATTCAAGATTTTTACTCGATTTTCGGCTTTATTTTTTTATTATTAATTTTTCTTGGAAATTACGTTCGAATTTTTCTTCGCCAATGATATTTACAATAAAATAAGAATAAGTTAATCATTCCCGACAACGTTTAAAATGTTCCATAATTAACATTCTAAAAAATTATTGAATTTTATTTTTATTGAATAAAGAAATTTAAAAAAAAAACAAAGCGCGTGAAATATCATAATTATAATTGTTAAAAAATATTCATTCGATGAACGTCGTCGATTTCACGGAAATTGGACGCGTCGAGCTTAACTTTCATTGCGTTAACGGTCCCGCGTCATGCGGAATGAATTGCAAAATGATTTTCCAACGGGCCAGAGCCGCGACGAATGGTTTATATGCAAAATAGTTTATGATTGCTACGGGTCTACGGTTAGCTAAAATAGATTAACGTCGTTGTACATTAGTTAATGCCGGCGCCTGGCCAGCGATGACATTTAATATTGACGTGGGATATCGTTCCGATATGCAAACGATAAAATTTGACCGAACCGTGCGAAATCCGATGACGGGGTGGGGTTGGGAGGGGAGGGGAGGTGCGTGCTTGATAGGTGAAATTTATGCCACCGTGATGGTGGAACGAAAGCTCAAAGAATATCGTTACACACTGTCTTTCACAAGGGGAAATGAAAATCAATCGATTACATTAAATTAATCGCCTCTGGCCAATAATAAATTTGTTTTCATTCAATTTTGTAACTACACGATTGTAAATGCATTTGTTACGAACGAAAGAAAAAAATTTGGTCTTAATGTAGTTACATGGAGTATTAATAATATTTATGATGCTTTTGAAGGACTAAAAAAGACAAAAGTCAATATAAAATATCGATATAGATTCATTTATTAACACATTGTTGGTCAAATATAATTGGCGAAATTTTTATCAACGAATATTAACTGTTTATATTAAATTTATTGAATTGGACGAAAGTATAAGAGTTAAAGAAATTTCACAAATTGTGCAAAATTAGCAGATTTGACTTTTATGAGGCGAACATAATTAATGATATCATATTAATCTCTTTAAATTTTCAGAATTTTCATTTTAGTATATATACTTGAAATCGAATTGAAATCCAAATCTATCTCACTCACGATCTTAAGCATAATTTTACTATATCAGTTGGAAAAATTTAGATTCACGTTAAATTAACACAGAGAAACAAAACATTCAATTTCTTACTTTCACTATACGATACTCAATTCTCATATCCAACACAGGCAACCGAGTAAACAATTTTTCAATCGATACATAAAAAAATGTAACAATTTTTTAAACCTGCCATCTGCAAAAGAAATCAACCTTTCATCCTCTTTCACTCCTCCCCTTTTTTCCTTCCCTCCCCAACATTCATCTTCGATACTTGCAAACGACTGATTTACACATCGTTTGAGCTCGCGAGCAATCTCCGCGGGGGCAACGGTTGTATCTGATCCTTTGAGCGACGCAACAAAGCATTTTAAGCAAACTGCTCGCCACCCCTCCGCAAGGGTGGAAAGGAGGCGCCGTAAGGGTTAATTAAAGTATTTCAATGGGCCTGCATCGGACTGCCTCCTCGCTCGACTTTTATCTACAGACCTCTCTCCCTCCCCCAATCTCTAACGGACACTGCAAACACAACCGAGTTTCTCGTATCGAATCTCTATACATATCAACGAGAACACGTCGAGGATGGAAGTTTAATATTACCGACAATTCGCCACGTTCTTTTCAGTTCTTCCAGCGATCAAAATTCCTTTTTTCCTCTCTCTCTTCCTCCCTCCCCTTTCCTTCCCATTTTTTCCTTTGAACCACTTTTTGTTCCTCCATCCCTCTTCTTTCTTTTTTTTTTTTTTATCATTCGTCGCTGAGTAATTGCACCGCTCGATAGTAGCAGGTGTAATTGGACCGATTTCGGCCGCGATGGAAATGACCCACATACCCCGTCGCGGGTCGATGCCCACTACCCATGCGAGCGTCCGTTGCATGCAAAATGCGAGACCGTCCGATTTGAAATACGAGCTCGATGGATAGGAGAGGAGGCGCGTTTCTGCAGTTTTCCTACTCTTCGACCCATCGCCAGTTCTGGAGTGAGAGATCGCGAGTGAGAGGGGGGAGGATGGGAGAGGGATGGAGAGGGAAAGGAGAGAAGGAGGTCGAGTGGGAGTGGAAAAAGGGAAATGGGCCGCGAGTCACGTTCCGCGAGGCGTTTGGGAACTGTTGCAAGGGAGTTGAACGATCCAGAGGGCGGGTCGATCGACGATCGAGCGTTCCGCTAATGGACGATGATATTCGCGTTAGCGTGGGCCGAAAAGCGTGCCGACGCTTTGCTGGTGTAATGTAATATGGGCGGGTTTTGTTGCGAGAATTCGTGCTAAAAGGTAAAAGTTGCTTGCCTCCTATATGATTTTTGTGAATTTTTCGACTCGTGAATATTTATCTTGAATTCGAAAATTGGAAAGTGACGAAAGTTAACCAAGGACGAGCGCGTTGACCATTTAAATTTCGATTTACGCACAATTGATCGTTTTTTTCACTTTATACAGCCATACATAATTACGTTTTCAATATATCTCTCGCTCAAGTGTGAGATAGAGAAGAATGAATTTCAAGAAAAGTTAAACGAACGGAATAAAATCTTGAAAACTGAAAAGCGAACACTTCAAAAAAACCACACAACCCTTCCAACGACCACTTCTCCAACGATCTGAATCAGCTTGAGCTAAAACCCCTGAAGAAAAAAAAAAAGAAAAAAAGAAAACGACCTCCAACAAACTGTATCTCTCGGCAAAAGAGAGTCGGTGAAAAACACAACGACCCGCCACCTATGTAAACACCACACCCCATCCCTTTGGTCGCAAGTTGCCCTGTTCCCCGACCGACCAGACGTCCAACGCGGAAGATCGGATCACGGAAGTTGCGGGATCCGCGGACCCGTGTCGCCTCTTCGTACTTGTCGCATAACCGCGCGAAAGCTGCTGAATAAACGGAACACCCTCACTTACGATAGCCCTGTCCTCCTACACGGCGCCTCGTACGTGTATTTGGAGGGGAGGGGTGCGCACGTTGGTGCGTGGCACACGGTTGTATACACAGGAGCCAGGGAGGAACAGAAGCTGGTATATATTGGTTCAAACCCTGCGCACTCAGCGCTCATGAATATGCCGGAGCACGATAGTTCAACCCTACCGGGCCAACCCCCTATCGTTGCCCCCCTTTCTCTCGCTCTCGCTCGCTCTCTTTAGCTCGAACCTCGGTCAATCTCGGCCTGAGCTGTGTTGTATCGGGAAAGGGGTGAGCCGGCTAAGTCCTGTGTTTATATAGAATGATTTTCAGACGATAACGTCACCGGGTGTACCTTCGTTTCTGGCTCGATCGCAGTTTCACGGGGTGTGGTGTAGGAGGATGAGGAGAGGATAGGATAGGGAGGATAATGCGAGTTGGGGGACGGAGATAACGTGACGGTGGCTCGGTAATAAGTCGTGGATGTGATTTTTGATAGCCGTTTATTTTTCAACCATTTGCAATCTATCGTAAGTGGATTCTAATAATGCGTTGAGATTGAAAAAAGCGCCTTCTTTCACTAATATTCTTGAAAATGAGATACTTCTGAACGACGTTCGTTTGAATATATTCTATTGTATAACGGGATCGAGTAAATGGATTAAAAAAAAAAAATTATAAATAAATTAGAATATGAAATAGGCAAGGAAAGAAGGGTAAGGGAGGAAATAATTTTTTTGGACGAGTGTCGAAGCGCGTATACAAATCGGTATTCCGCGCAGTCACGGAATTGGAGGATGCGCGCCCGTTTCAATTCGTTAAGCCTGACACCTTTTTCGCCGAGAAATCTCGTGAAAGAATGAAGAATTGCGTTTTCGCGAGGCGGGGGGTGTCTCGTGAGCTCTTCCCTTCTCTAAATTCACCGCCGGTTCCTTACGCGCCGCGGCACTGAGCGATTCGGAATGGCGTATTCATCTTCAAAGATCAAACTACATTTCCTTCTTCGCGCAATAAATCTTTCTCTCGCGCCTTTCCACGAGGGTTCGCACCTCCGCCATCCTCGAATTCGATATTTTCCTGAAATGCTTCAGCAGCCGAATTCTATCCTATCCGACGATCAATCACGAATTATTAGAATACAACTTGATGTACTGAAAGAAAGAAAAGGAATGCCGGTCTGATTGGTTGATTTGGGGAAAGGAAACGCCTATTTTCATATTTGTCGCACATATACTAATCCAGAGAATTCTATCGATGTAATACAGAAAATTTGTTTATTTCTCGTAACGTGTATAAGTTAATTATTAATTTATAAATTATAATAATTGTATGGATAAGCCAGATAATAGTTCCGAAAATATTTCCTAACATAACTTCGTAAATGAAAATAATTTTTTACGATTTTGAATATTCAAATTCATATTTCTTCTGTTACTACGTAGCGTGTGGTGTCAAGTTTGTCAACAAAGCGTCTCAAGTGGGGATAGGCGCTCCGGCGAAGGACCCCTCTTGCCCCTATACCGTCCCGCGAGACCTCTTTCCAGCAGTAAACAATACCGTTTCCGAACTGGTCTTTCCTTATCCCCAGTTTAATATTATACGTTTTATAAATATTGTAATTATTATAGCACGGTGGTTTTGAATAGGCGTGGATGAAAGAAGAAACTATCCGAGAAATCCGATAATGGAGAAACCTTCTAACGGTAGTTGAAGTGTAATGAGAGTGGAAATCAATAGATCGTGGAAATAAATGCAGTTTTGTAGACACATGTCAGTGACGAATATTGAAATTAAACTAATAAATAACGATAAAATATTAACAAACTATTTAATTCTCGTTTAAACATTTTTCGCTTTGAAACAGCGCTCTTTTTTTAATAAAAAAAAAGAAAAAAAAAATTTCAAAAACGATCGATCGATAAAGAAATGTATATATGTATATATGCAAATTCTCGAAAAGCGAGGAAAAGGAAGGAACAGGTGAAGATACTTCCATTTCTCACGTTTGCCCGGTGATATGTCGTTGAAAGTTGGAACGGACGCGGGCGGAAGTTTAAAGCTAAGCTCCGCTCGTGACATAGCCGCGGTTTATTGCATGAAATATCGCAGTATTCCTTACTTCGCCACGGCTTAATGCAATTATTCAGCTTTACGTCTCTGTGACCGCTTTAAAGTCGAGTAACTCGTCGGCTATCTGGCTTCCTAGGACGCGCGACTTTAATTTCCCCGTGCCTTGAACTTGTTATCGTTAAACCCTTCTGGAGCCAAGCTTGGAACCGCGCGAATAAACACTGGAAGACCAAACAACTTCCGTTCTTATCGTCCTCAATCGGGATTCACCGCGCAAAAAGGGACGAAGAGGATCGATTTTCTGTCTTCTTCTTATTCCGTATCTGGAAATAGAATTAGTGGTCTTGTTTGTTTCAGTAAATTGAATAACGTAATCCTCGATCGACTCATTTTATCTTTAAATTTATTTTTCTCTCTCCTCTTTTTTTTTTAGTGTTATTTATGATAGGTTGGTAATAGAACAACGTGTAATTTTGGTAGAGAAATTAGTTTTGAAGTAAGTTTATATCGATCGATATTATAAAATTGGTACGTTTGATTGTATCACGATTAAAAATACATTTGGAAATACAATTTTTATCGATTCGATTTAAATGAGTCAGAATTAAATTAAGCTGGACAAATCTGGAAATTCCGTTGAGCATACAAGAGAGTATGCAACTCATTAGCAAGAAATTAATTGTTTCTACGAGTTAACCTCCAAGACGGTCTCAAGCTTCTTCCGTCTAATGACGCGATTTCTCAATTACGTTAAACTTCTCCGGGATTATTTAGCCGTGCATATTCTATATCTGTGTTTACAATATCAATTATTATTTATTTCCTTAAAAATTAAATACTTTTAATTATGTATCTCGATTAAAATAAATTGCATAAAAATAATCAATACATCTTTTTCATCCATTCAAGAGTACCACATTATCATCAATTAAACAATAGTTCAAAGCAACGTTAGTTTAATTCCTGCAGTGAACTCGAAACACGTTTCTGGAACGATCTGGGGAATAGCTGTGCCAAACATTCAAACCTGTCATCGACCTCTTCCAAGAGTTCTGGCATACATACGGCCTCATCGAGTTAGCCAAAACGGAAGGACTGAACCCACTTTGAAAAGGGAAAAGACAAGTTTCTACGGGACGTACAAAGAGCCGCTTTGTAGGCTCAGACAACGTTCCGCATCGGGCCAAACTACTCGTAGCATGTCCGCGGAATTCACGTGGATACAAACACACGAGGAATATATACAGGAACCTCTTCTACACTCGCAAAACTTACATAGTACGTGCACCGCCTCGGGTCATTTCATCGAGCTTCGCCGCGAAACCAATGTAAACATCCTGTTCTCTGCCAATTTGTCTAATTCATATTAGATCGTTTTGCGTGCATGAGATTACGTTTATTCGAATATAATTATTATTAATTAAAATTTCGTAAGAATTAAGGAATCTCTTAAAATTTCGACATCTCGCCATTAGTCGAGAAAAAAGAATTAGACGGGCAAAAGAAAAATAACACAATGCACAATCGAAGCGTTACTGGTTTAAGAGACTTCGTTATTGTGTTATTTTATCGCATGTGGCGCTGCGATCGAGCAAAATTTTACCGTCTTGAAACCGTCTTGAATCAACAACAAGCCTGTACTTCATGTTTAACTCTCCGTCGTTCAGTTCGCCTGTTTAATATTCGATCGGGCCAGAGAGTCAGATAGATCAAATCTCGATACATGGACTAGAAAATCTATCCTATTAGAGTAATTTCACTTTAATTTTTAACAATAGCAAGATAGCATCGATCGATATTTTTTTACAAATAATTGAAACTAAATAGTAATAACGTCACATTCATCAAAATACGAATTGTTTTTAAATACAATCGATGCATACGTTGTTCATTCTATCCACTTCTAATACAGTCCCAAGACACGGTCAGCTAACAAGGCTTCACCCGTGTTTCGCCGACCGAATTTAACCAGCTCGACTAGAACGATTCAAACTTGTCTCTTGGTCGGTTGAAAATCTCCAGGGCGACGTTTTCTCCCGAGTTTTCGCTTGGAACGAGTTCCTTTGTCGAAGCTAGAACATACATCAACGTCGAGTCCGAGTCTCACCGGTGGGAAAGAGTGGCACAAGTTCGAACGAAGGTACCGACGCACAGGTGTAACAACCGTCGGTCCAACCTAGTCGACAATGTCATCCACGATCCGAATAACGCTTATTGTGCACGCGATTTCGACGTCTCTAATCGAGCTTCCGTGTCTACTGCACTTAGGCGGTATGATGGCTGCGCGGATGACTACCTCAGGGCTTCGTACGGTGATTAGGAAAGTTACCGTGCGCATCAGACTCTGAGACCAAAGGCTGCGCTATGAGTCTGGTATCCACGCTTGTCGACCATCTCGAGATCTCTCCATCCTCGTCCAGTATGTCTCCGTCTCGCTTTATTCTTGTCGCCTCGTCGATCCCCCTCCCTCTATATATCCGCTCAGCTCCGTATGACTTTCCTTCTCTCGCTCGCCTCGATCTCTCCCTCCCTCCAACCCACCTCTCCTCGTATCTCCGCCGCCGTTGTAATCCTCAATTAATGCACAAGTAACGCTAACTACGCAAACTCGCCAAGTTGACGCGCACACATCGCGATGGAGGGAGTACAGAAGCCGAGAGAACGGTTCGTTTCCAACAGACGATGTCGCCACGACGACCGGCGGCGCATTGTAGAGAGATCAGATTACGCTATCCGCCTCGTAGAAATACGGCGGATGTTTATATTTAGATGGCGAAATTGGAAGAATATTAGAGAAATTTCTCGTCTCCCTCGTTTTCCTCCTCCGTGGATAAGAATATGGGTTTCGGGATCCCACGAATGGAAATTCGATACACTTTTAGGAAGTTTCAACTGTCGCCGGTAGGAAGAGGGTCGGATGAGAAAATATGGCGCCAACATGATCCGAAACTTTGCGATGTACGTAAGCCGCGCTGCAAGAACCGTTCTCATGGTATTTGAACGCCGAAGTTTCTATGAAATTGCTGCTACCTAGCGACGAAGTTGCCACGACAGACTGATATCCAGACGCTTTGTCTTTGGTGCGGAACTGAATGTTTGGAATCGTTATTGTGCAAATTAACTGTATCGAGGTTATATCGACGTAAAGTGGAATATACTTGAATACTAGAGTTATTTACTCTTAATTCAATCGTGATTTCTTACTTCTTAATGTAATGAATTAATGGTGTGAAATCGTTCCACAAAAGGCTTTTATCAATCAAAGTTTCGTTAAAACCGAACTTCACCTAACCTACAAATATCTCTTCGTACGCTATTTTCTACGAATCCTGTGAACGAGACAAACACGAGTGCATCTGTTCAAAGAGTCTGCGCGATATATCCAATTTAAGAGACAGAAATAAAAGAAAAATGAACATTGGACAGAGTTCGAGGGATCCACAAGGATTCAGCATTACCGGCGGATCTCGTCGGGATTTTATGCGCGCGCTGCGAGTCAATTTAAAACATTGCCGTGTCCCATCTGGTCTCTCCGCTCGCTCGGCTGCTTTTAACAAGCGCTACCTTTCCACGGGAAAATAATGAGACGGTAACACGAGCAAACAATGATACGGTATCGTGATCGTTAAAAGTTGACGAATTCCAACCGGTTCGAGTGCGGGACACCGTTATACACGATAGAACGGGAAGGTGAGGTAGAACAGAGGGGGATACGGTACGAACAGAGGAAAATATTTCCACGGCTCGATTCGTCTGCATCGATTTGTCGCGTTGTCGACTCGTCGGAAACAAAGGTTATCGTTTTTCTCCACCGTTAATTATCAAGCACCGTTTGCTGTCGCAATGGAAATTTCTAATGAAATTAGCAATTAGAGCACAAACAATTTAACGGAACGCCAGGTGAATAACGATATCCGATCAACGAGAACACACAATTAATTTGTTGGACAATCGAATTTTATGTGTTGATACGCATTGTTACAGATGTTTATTAGCGAACTTCTCGATTTATCGATAACCCAGTTTGATCCATATATGTGTCTAATGCGTGTTTATTCATTCGAGAAAATTATTACGTGGATATAATAAAAAATTTCACGTTTTCTCTATTTTTGATTAAGGTTAAGTTAGGTTAGATTATAAAGATAATCCTTTGCGGTAATAAGATTGCACTCTACCTTTGTAATAGAACTTGATAGAGATATATTATTATATTTTAGAATATAAAAATAGGAGAAAATTGCTTTCTAAAGTTTATGCATTCTCTGTTATCATACATCACGTTTGTTGGATAATACAGGTTGACAAATACGTGCAGAAATATGTGCACACGTGCGAAATTACTTGTCGGGAGGAAAATAATTTTGTAACTAACTTTTCCTCAACAAAGATGTGAATCAAAAAATTATTTCCACCAATGTATATTATTACCGCGATCTACCTAACCTCTCTTTTATCATGCGAAACAATTTTGTCCCTTAATCTTTTCTTTACGATATGCGTGACCTTCCTCTTTACTTCACGGAAGAGTAAATTTTCCTCTGAATTATTCGAATAATTTAAAAAAAAGACACTTTATATTACAACATTTTTATTTTATCATAATACTTGTGATATAAATATAAAAAAAAAAGAATAATATAAAATCATTTATTTTTCATGCGTGCAAATAACACGATACGCATCGATGCAATTAATAAATTTATCAAGCTTCGAAAAAGTTACTAAAATTATCAAAACACGATTAACGTAAATATCGATCCTCGCATGGAGTGATAGTTCTAGAGTGACGTTAGCGACGAAAGCGTTGAAGACGTCTCACCAATACTGCCTCACCGCGTAATCTTTTAAAAAAAAATTTCAATTAAAAGTCGAATCACGCAACGTGAAATCGTCTTCGCAATCTCGAAGCCACGAATCGAGGCGCGATGCTATCTCTGATCTTACGTACATTGGCGTGCGTGAACGCGCGAACGCGTTCGATAAATTCCGCCCGATAAATCGCGTTTCTCGTGCGGCAAAGGGCGAGCGAGTGCGCGAGTGGAAAAACAGGTGGGCAAAAAACGGAGGCAGACGTGGAAACAGAAACGTGGAGGGGGAAGGAAGAAGGGCAAATAGAGCGGCAACCGGAAGGGGATGGTGACAGGAATTCGAGCATGGACAACTAACTCACTGATTAACCAAATACCGGTCTGCAGGACAAACGACCGAGTAAACATTGAACAAGCTGTCAGTGGCATGCCACGGGGGGATCAAAGTTCAAGGGATAAATGAAAAGCTTTTTTCACTCGGCCGTTGCGCCATCCCATGACGCTTGTCGCGCCGCGCCGCGCCGTTCCAAATCATTTTCCATTGGGTATATGGCGAGATTGTTGTTTCGTAATTCGAGCCTCGGATTTAATTCATATTATTTAACCGGGTGTTATATTGCAACAGAGGATGACATAATGGGGATGGGGATGGGTACCATTTTGACGGAGTTAATTAAAATTTGGAAGATTTCGGATTTTGTAATTGTTTAAAATATATAGAATTAATTTATTAACAGTTTAGCTTAACCAGAGATATGAAATGTATGGTTAAATACTGTTACGGATGCAGTTCTAATTGAAACTTAATGACGGTAATAGGGGAAGGGGGAGTGGAGGGGCAATACGATGTCATCGATTAATTAATTAATTTATTTAATAAGAGAGAGAGAAAGAGAGAGAGAGAGATGCGAATTGATATGGCTTCACGAGTAATTTCAACTATAAATCTCCATTTTATATATCATAGAAATAATATTCCGAAAAGGATGAAAAATTAATTTACGCAACCTATTCGTCTTTTTAAAGAACGGATTAACCGTCTGTGCCGCCGAAAATGATTTATGAGATACAAATTGCATTTGCGTTACTTCATATGTTATCAAACGATGAACGATATTTACGAAATCGAATTTTATTTCGCGTGCAATTTCAAATACGTTCATTTACACACCGGGAATTTTCAATATTTATTCATTACTATAATGTTGGAATATTGAAAAAGTATAGGTTATCTTTAACCACTATGCGAATACCTAAGCGAATAATCGTATCACGTGTAAATATAGTCTTAAAACCAAATGTTATCTATTCACTTATTCAAACCTCAATAAAATCTTATATTCAATATTCCATTGCGCCACTCTTTGCACACAATGTTTGGAATCGGACAAACGAATCAGAATCCCAAGAGACGGGTAAGCACAATAACAGTAATCCACAGAGATTCCGCGAGGTAGCGCTCGCTCACGAATTCATTGCAGTCGTAATTTAAGACGCGACAGGCGAACATGCTAGACACTAACAACAGATGGCCCATGAATTTCCGATCAACTGTGGCCAAGGATCTTCCAAGAGACTTTAAACGCGTCGTGGTTAAGGATTAACCGGAGGATTTCGCGGCCACACTCGGCCATCTGGCCACGCGCGTAAACGATTGGAAACGGAAACCTATTCCGCCACGGATCATCGACCGTAATCGCAAGGGTCGTGAAACGCAATCGACTTTAGTAGCCAAAACGGTGTGGGTCTCTTCTCGATTACGTTTGTGCAACCCCAGCGCCCGGCATTACCGGGCATCGATTAGGATAATGGAGGTTGTAATATTGGTATTGCTTTATGGGGGGCTACCACGATGGTGAATCTCCGTAACGAACGCGTGATTGAGGAATTACGGGGTTGAATTGTCGGATGCCACGCGCGCGCCTTTAATAACCAGGGTTAGGTTAGAACGAGAGGAGTACGTGTTGGAGAAAGTTTTGCGATCGTGTTAAAAACTTATAGAAGTTTTAATACAGTTTATCTTATTGATTAGATCGTGGCTTGATTAGATCGAAAGAGGTTAATAGTTGGAAACGTTATATTAATCATTTCTCATTAATAATAACTATAAAGATTTTTAACTTAAAAATCGGTTAAAATAAAACTTATAAAATTATAATTTTGGTTAAGAATTTTTTCTTATATTGTATCTAACCTAACAGAAATCTAACCTATTTTATCGAAATGATTTTATCCTTGTCATGGTTGAGCATGGTTGAGGCTGGTTGTTCGAGCTGGTCAAGCTGCTGCGAGATTCTTTCTTATATTTTTTATATTTTATATTTTAAGAATTTTTTCTTATATTGTATCTAACCTAACAGAAATCTAACCTATTTTATCGAAATGATTTTATCCTTGTCATGGTTGAGCATGGTTGAGGCTGGTTGTTCGAGCTGGTCAAGCTGCTGCGAGATTCTTTGCGAAGAGTCTGAAAAAAAGATCACGATGTTTCGAGGAAGCTTCGAAAACACATTCCAACCGCATTACCATATTTGCCAACGCTCGTTCGCGCGAGCGTCTACTAGCGGCGCGCGCACGTAGGCGCACGCATACGTGATAGAATTGCCTCTCGACGCCGTTTTCTGTTTACCAACGCCACGTTGCGACGCTGCGCCGCGGAATTCCCGTATCGCGAATAAAATAAAAAACGAATTAACGCGAAAAACAAATAGTTCTTGGCCGTCGGTTCGAAGCAACACGACGCGACGCATCGACGGAATTCTGTGGGAGGAGGAATAATTCTGCGGACGCAGGACCGAGTTTCGTAGGCTTCCCTGCATGAAAAGGTTACCGCATTCGTGTTTCTCGTTTTAATTTTTTATCGAAAGATTCGTGAAGATTGGTTTAGTTTTTGCAAAGAATTATCTGAAAAGAGATTTGTAACAAATTTAATTACTATTTTTGTAAACGCGTGCATACGTATAGGTTAGGTTCTTTTATTTATATTATTATTATTTATATTTGTATCTTATTTTGAGATGATGAGTACAGTATTCGCACAACTAACGGGTCAATCTTTTATACTACATTTATATAGTTATAATACATTATTTTAGTGATAGTACGTAATGTCGGGTAATTAACTCGTTTTTACAAATTTTTATTCTTATTTCAATTCTTCTTGTTGGATTAAATTTAAAAGTAGTCGACAGAAATAAAAATTATTTTATTGTTTCGACTTTTGACGAATAAAATTATTAAAAAAAGAAAAAAAGAAGAAGAGGAAGGAAAAGAAAGAAAGGAAAATAGTTGCAAATTCTGAGTTGCTGAATACAGCTTCGGGACCATCACTTTAATGATCGCCGATGAGAGATAATAACCGAGGGTACTCGCGGCTGCGATTCTAAAATTACGAGGGAGAACCTAATTTTCCAGTTGCTTTATTAATTATGCCTCGAGGCGTGTTACGCGATGACCGGAAAACGGCGTGCAAAAAAATTCGATTTAGAAAGCAAGCGTTCGTAATAAACGTCGTTGCTACCGCGCAGCTTATTACATATACCGTGTAAAGTGTGCGCCAAAATTACACATTTAATTTGTAATATTGAAATTGTGGTTAAAGCGAAGAATTTTTCATAAACTTTGATTAAAATTATATATGTATTTTTTTTTTAAAGATAAACGAAAGAGAAAAAATTTTTTTTTCGTAGAAAGTGAAAGATTCCAAAATTAGGAAAAATTATTATCGAAAGCACAGGTTATGAAAATAGAGGGATAATAAATAAAATTATTAATTATTCATCGTTTCCATCGTTTCTCTCAATTAAGAATTTTTGAATATTTTTCGCGCAAAAAAAATAATAGTATAGAATAATAACGCGAAATTTTATAAAAATAGCGCGATGCTCTCTTCATCGTCATTCCATCGTTGAAAACAAATTATATTAAATATTTATGCAAGATCACCTTGCTTTGAAAATATTATTATAAAATTTGAATTTCATTGAAAGCGCGGTATAAAACCAATGAGGAAGTAAAGCGTTCGCAAATGCGATTATAATCAATGCACGGCTCTCGTATTCGTAACAACACTTTGTTAACTAAATACAAAATCGCAAAGGGAATTGCTTTTGAACAATTTTATCTATAGCAAACTTATTAAGCGGCTGTTCGTTCCTAAATGAGGCAAAAGAGTTAACGAAGTAATCACGATGAAAGAAATAAAAATACATCTCCAATCTCACTGATTGGAATAAATAAATAAATAAATACAAAATTACGCGTGACAATGATAATTGCAATTAAACAATTGTGGCTTTATTCGCATGACTGTTGATACACACCTGCCTGTATTGTTATTCTTCCCATCCTTACACGTGTACGTTAATTCACTTCGCAAACAAATGCAAATATTAAAACAATCGAATCGAATTGCAACTCGTAGAATTAATATCTGTAAGAAGAAAAATTTTATAATCGCTCTATTCACAATTAACCCAAATACCGTAACCTCTTCGAGAGAGAAAGGAGAGACATTGGCACAGTTTAACTTTTGCCGACATTTTGTCAACCGAGTTTCTAAATAAGCATTAATTAAGTACCCATGAAATGGAAAATACAACACAAGGGACAGGAACTATCCAGGCAAAAGTTTGTCTTGCTTTCAAGCTTGACACTTCTAACGATCATATCCGGACCAGGGTCGTAGAGACATTCACGCATACAGTTCTATTCAATACCACTTGTCAAAGACCAATCTGTCCAAGATTCGAATCGACGAAAGTTGACCGAACCTTCGAGTCGAGTGCTCTCAAAATTTTTTTCCAATCGTATTCCCGCCATTATTCATCACAATTTATCTCATACCGATTCTACACACGAAATCGCTCCGAAATCGTTTGCCGTTCAGCTAAATTCGAGGAAATGAGCGGAACGGACAAAACAAAAACGAGTCTCCGCGCGATGAATCGTTATCGATATCGAAAACAGCGCTGGATTTCGTTCGACAACGATCGAATATGGATGAGACGAGTAAGTTTTATCCGCAACGTGGAACACCCATGTTTCACGATCATAAGCCGCAAAATTGACAGCCTATCGCCGATGATGGAGTGGCGCGCGCGAACTCGCGCACGCACTCTCGTGGCCAGCCACTCAACTACAGTAGAACTCCATTTACGAGAACAAGTAAATGCTTAACAATTAGATTCGAAATATGTAATATCTCAACGCTTGATATTTAATGATCCTATTCGCTATTGAAATTATTATATTATAAAATTTATCAAATGTTTCAAGTAAAATGAACAAGAAAACTAAAAAAGAAATACAAAAAATACTTAAGATATCGAAGATTTCGTGCATCATTCTGTAATCCAATATTTCAAACTCTGTCATTTCAAATTAATCCGAATATAAACTTTATTTCTCTTTGGATTGGACGAGTATAACTCGTCCCATATTATATATCTAAATTACCCCGTCTCTCGATATAATCGAGTTCCGCTCCAAAATTTCTCGTCGTGCGAAATTTTTGGCGCCAAAAATGGGAGAGGAAGGAAAAAGAAAAAAGAATAAAATAAAAATATACGAAACGAGGTAGAGATAAAACGAGGATAGCGAATAGAAAGGAGCGTTATACAATCGGTAATCAGACTCCCCCCTTCCCTCCCCATTGACTGGCACGGTATGATGATATCTGAATGGGTGAAATTAGCGTCGGCGAGCCGTGCCATAATTGGATGCCGGAGCATGTGCGTCGTCGAATGCGTGCGCAACTCGCCGCGCTTCTGTTTCCGCCTGTCAAAGGGTTAAATGCGTGTAAATGTCCGGCCTCGTGGCTCGTGTGATCGGATCATTGCTCCTCTCCAGCGGAGGAACGCCACTTTCTCTCCTTCCAACCACGACTGTGCGTGTCTCGATCCTTTCTGACCAATCCCATCGATGATTACACACGTTCGAGATTAAATACACGGCTCGCCGTGATAACGCCGAGCAAATGGATGAAACTGATGGTCGTAGCCCCGAATCAGGTTCGTGAATTTTCCTGCTCGAGTAATTTGTGGTTGATCGATGGAAGATGTAGTCGATGGTATGATGGTATATCTCGAGTGGCGTTACAGGGAAATAAATAGGTGGAGGGGCAGGTTGAACGAAAGAAAGGAAAGGAGTCTATTGAATTTGGAAACTGGTTATTTAAGAATTTTTGATTAAGAAAATTTAAAAGAAATTATATGATATTTTTATCGTGGTAATGGTGTTGTCGAGTAGCGTCCGTGATTGCCACACGGAAATCCGAGACACGAGGCGTGTGCGTTAAGTGGTTAATTCTTTAGGCCGGGGCCGAGATTCGAGGAAATACTTTTATAGGACACGCGTAGTTCGTTGGGGAATTTGGAGAATTTCCTGATGAAAATTTCCTGGGAATAGTTGGCAAACGCCGCGGCGATGGTGATCTTCATAACTTTAGGTAGATATCGCTTTGACGGCGGCCGCTTTCAAGCTTCGACACTTGGAAATATTTAGTTCGAGGGAAATTGTGTGTAACTCTTACTTCTCGAAACGAATAAGAAATCATTTTATAATGCGAATATTTGATTTTTAATTAATATGATTGAATACTTATTCCATCTATTAAAATAAAGAAAAAAAAATTTGGAGGTTAAAATTTTCTTCTCTCCTCGTTCAACTTATCGTAGGCAATCAGAGTTATAATTCGTTAAAAGTATTCACTTAATAAAAATTAATAATTAAAAGATCCCACGACAAGTATTCTTTTCGATATCATTTTCAAATTTAATCTCTTTTTTTTTTATCGATTATATCTTCCGATAGAAATCGAAAAATTTTCAATTTATACCAGGAAACAAACAGTGAATCTACCAAACCTCGACAAAAGAAATCCAATAATATCAGTTTCCCTATCTTCTTTATCCAAACCGGATCGTTTTTATCACGTATTTCTGGGACGAAGGTTCGCCCAAGGTATATCCGGAGCATCGGTTCTCCCGTCCATGTTTATAAATCACGAGCCATAAGCAACGGGTCGGCGTTCGTGTTCTTCCAAGGAACGCGTTCCTATCGTTGCTGGATTTACTCGTTATCTTTTAAGCCCTTTCAGAAACGAGACTCGGTTCCCCAGGACGTATACCCAAGGAAATCGATACCTTTCTTTGCTCGACAAAGAGACTATTTGCCGTATTACTAAAGGTATATCTTATATATATTATATATATATATAGAGAGAGGGAGAGAGAACTCGTTCGAGCGACTCTTGTCGTATTAACTCCTTTTTGCACCGATCGTGGCCACTCCGTATTCGATTGCTCGTATAGACACTCTTGGCCTCGATAAAAATTGCTTCTTCCCCGATAAAAGGAAAGAAATTTTATTAATACGCACGATTACGGATTAAATTAAGAATGAAATAGGGAGAAGAGAAAGGTCAACAGTCGATCGAGTATCTTTTTATGCCATGGCTGACGCGCCATTGATGTATACCACTTAACGCGCGAACGCTAGTGGTATAATTTAACTTCGAGGCTGCTTTTATTTTATTTTCGAATTCTCATCTCCGTTCATCAGCTTTTATCTTTTCGATAAACTAATCGTTTCGTACATTATATCCGTTCATTCTTCAAACGCTGATTGGCGACGTATTATACGCACTCGGGATCGAGTAGATTAGTTTTGGGAATTTAAACAAGGAGAGGAAATAAGTATGAACGAATTTCATTTCCAATTGACGGGGATATAGAACGTTTAAGTGAGCGTAATACACTGTACGTGCATCGTTACCATCAGAATCCTTGAAATTCAATTTCTGGACAAATCCAAAGAAAAAAAAAGAAAGAACGCATTCAAAACGAACTACACACGTGGTTGCAACCACCTCTAAGGTTGCAATAAGAAGAGAAAGCTTTCCTCGGTTAAGCCTGTTTCTTTTCCAGCTCTCCGCCGTAATACGTTCGCATCAAGGACGCTCACGGTCCCTCCTTCCCCCACCTCTTCTCGTTCCCCCACTCCGCTCCGCCTCGCCGTGCTCTAATAGCAATACGAGGAGCGGCGGTGGCTCGAGTCACCTTCGCGACGCGACGTATTCCCTCTGTGGCAACGTCGGCGCACGCCACGCTCCTGGATAATGAAATTAGAGTCGTGTTCCATTTGTGAGCCTTGCGGGGCAATATTCTTCAATTATAGCCGCCGGTCGAGTAGCACGGGGCGGGCCACCGGTGGCGCACCGGATCTTGCAAATAAGAGGGCGGCTTTTCCAAGCGCGCCACTCGGAAAATGCGATTGCCAAGACGGTGGGGAGGGGACGGCGACGAGGGACGGCGATGGAAGGAAGAAGCACGCGGCCCGTCTCGAAGAAAGAAGACTCTCGTGCGCGTCTTTAACCTCCTCGTATATACGAGAATCACTCCGCCCTACCATCGAGCCGTATCCCCTTCCACGTCGTCGTTACTTCGCTACGTTGCGCCGGTTATTGGAGACGTCTCGGCTTTCTTGCGGAATAGCTTGGATAAAGGAGGAAGAGCGTGGAGGTACACAAGGGTGATCGAATTGTTTAGTATGAACTATTTGTTGGGGAGGGGGAGGGGAATAGGGTTTCTGAAGTAAGATTGAATTTGTTATTTTACTTTATTTTTTTTTTCACTTTTGATATATAGCACAAATTGATAATGGTGATAGAGCGATATAAATGAATGAGAAAATTGATGAAAATTAAATCGAAAATAGAATTGCAACGATATCATTTCACGAACAATTTCGATCTGTAAATACATCTATGGTAGGAGGGAGAGGGTGGTAAAAATTTAAAAAATTACCTTATATTTTCACTCTCGTTTACACGGGCACGGACAGCATACGCTCGGCAAACGAAGCAACACAATCGCTTGCACATTGATTTCCAATGCAGCTTCGCGTTCCTCTTCACCGTCCGATCCCACCGGTCGAAAATTGCAGTAGACCCGAGCAAAATAGCGTGTATGCAGAGGTCCGGGCGCGTTGATAACGCTCCAAAAGATACAGCATCCAGCGTCATTGTTTCCGCCAGTTGGCGGTTATCGCGACGCATAAAAGTGATAGCGGAGCCAACGGTAATTAATTTCCAACCTCGATGGTCGAACGATAATTTATAACGTAATAGGCGGCTGCCCGACCACGCAAAATTATCCGCTTTTTATCAGTCCATAAATAAACGATCGTGGGAAGTGTATATCGGTTAGAACTAACCTAAAAAAAAAAAAAAAAAATAAAAGAAGAGTAAGAAGAGGAGAGGAGAGCTCGTGAAGAAACATGACATTTATTTATGCTATATCCCCCTGTAGAATAATTTGCGATTCGATAACAAACGTTATAATATCGCTTTGATAGAATCTAAACGGGTCAGTAATGCAAAAATCCCATTACGTAATGGTCGTCGGTGAAATATATTAGAGATAGTGGTGGCGCGTTCGTCGCCAGATAATGCTTGCAATTCGGAAAAGCAATATGAAAAATGATGGCGTTGCAAAAGAAATTAGAATGTTTGTTATGAATATTTCATACGCGTGTATTTTATTTTTTGAAACTGAATAAAAATTGTGACATGAAAACTATTCAAATAATATTTTGTATAAATATAATTGTACAATTAATTGTAGATTTTAAGGTTATAAAGATAAAGAGAGGTTAAAGTTAAAGAATCGATTCTTATTTAGAATTAAAGATATGAAATGTGGAAATTTTCAAGTTAAATTTATATTTATATATGAAGATGCAATGCTGTACCAAATTGATGTTTTTGTTGCATTTTGAAAATGAATTTATATAGATTTGAAAATAAGAATTCTGATATTAAAAATACATTGTTGTATTCATTGAATTACTTTTCGACGGTATTTAATAAATGTGAGCGCATAATCTAGACTAAAATGATAACTAAAAAAAAAAAATAAATAAATAAAAATAAAAATAAATATAATAACAGTGATCGTTGCTTTCATAATATCTGGATTGTTTTTACGCCGATTCAACGTACCATCAGATTCAATAGCACGTAAAAACAGCGGAGTATCATAGAAAATATTTTTCACTAGCTTTTCTCCGTTTTCACAATTCATTTTTATTACACAATCCAATCTATATCGCGATATCAATTTATCATATTTATTTCCTACTAGATATCCGCAAATATTTATTATAACGTAGAAAATTTTCTAATGTGACTTGTACATAATAATAAATCAATTGCATGAAATACTATATACGTCAAATTGAATATGAATAGGTATCTAAGTATCGAATATGAATTTATAACGTCATCGCGAGTGTATTCTCACAGATGTATTCCCAACGATTCTATATAAAAACGATTTATTGCTTGTAGCACGTTTTGTGCTTGGAAGTAACAACATAATAACTTTCTTCGAAAAAAAAAAATAGAATAAATAAATGAAATAAAATGAAAATTAAATTGAAAAAAAAAAGAAAACAACGAAGCCTATATTGTTCGCTTGTTTGTTAAATGTTCCCTGTTTCCATGACGGTTATAAATCGATGCGGTGGAATATAGCATATTCTCGCGTTTCAGAATGTTTTTTATATCGTCAAAAAAAAAAAAGTGATACTACCTGAAAAAGTAAGTCGAAAATATAAAATACAGAATTGACTTAAAATTTGATTAGAATAAATTTTGTGATATTTTATCGAGCATTTTGCTCATATTTCCAATTCTGAATTATTTCATTTCATTCTTTGAATTATTACAATTGTGTTAGGAAATTCATATAGATATATGTATCTATATGACAAAAAAATACGAGTTCAATTATAATGCAAGGGTAAGCATGATTTTTTGTTGTTCCTTTTTCTCTTTCTTCCCTGCCCTAAAGATAACACAGCGTAATTATGGAACGTTTCGTTGGTCCTTGAAGAGCAGAAGACCGGAAATAAAAGAACTCCGCCGCGGGCAATGTAATTAAGGATAGAAATGCGAAAAGGTTGTAGCCGAAAAAAATACATCACCGGCAGGGATCGCGAACAACATCGGGCAAGTAGGTTAAACAGGTACGAATTTAATGCTACTTTACTGCCAAGTTTAATCAGTCGGAGATAATTTTATATTTCCACTCCCATGAAAATTTCATAACTTCTCATAAAAAAGAATAAAATTTATCGTGAAATATATATAACGCCATTAAAAAAATTTAAATATACCTATTTTTAACTTATCATAACATATAATTTCAGGTATTTTTAATTTCTACTATAAAGTTTCAACTTTTCTATATATTTCGTATTCTTTTATCAATCTAACTTCGTCTTGACTCCTCGCATTTCGTTTCAAAAGCTATTGCTATTCATAATCTTACTATTGTGGCGACATCTATCTTCCGCTAAATTCCTTCTAGAAACCTTAGGTAAAAGGAAAGAAAAAAAAAAAAAAAGAGAGGGAAAAAGTAGCAAAAAGAACAACACAAGCCACGTCGGAAAACAGGGTACAAGGTATGTTTTAATAGCGGCGTTGAATGAACGCCGGATTCAAATAAGCCGGGCCCATCGAGCGGCGACGACGCGACGGTGCTCGCTTAATTAAGCCGGCTTCCCTTGGGCGTACGTGTCGCGTGCAATGGCGAGGAAAGGTCCGGTGGACGGACGGCGACCACATACTCGCGTAATATCGCGCGTAAGCGCGGCACGTAACTGCGGTGCAACAACATGAGAATGGCGACTGATTGCTAGCCCGTCGCGAATTTTGCGTGAGATTCCTGACAAATTTGACGCGCGAAGCCTTTCCGAACGACAATAAAACCCAACGGAAACATATTCTAAATTGTCATTGAAATCGCAATCGAAATTGTA
Source organism: Apis cerana (assembly GCF_029169275.1). Taxonomy (NCBI): domain Eukaryota; kingdom Metazoa; phylum Arthropoda; class Insecta; order Hymenoptera; family Apidae; genus Apis; species Apis cerana. The sequence continues at coordinate 12,543,433 of NC_083857.1, forward strand.
ACTAATCCAAGATCCTCTTCTGACTTGGATTCGTTTGTTAAATAATCGTGCGTCTTGAAAAAATAAATGAAACGAGTATTTTAATAATAACAGAAATGAATTATACAATTATCGTGATAGAGGTTATGTTGCATTGAATAAGATAGTAATGTAAAAATTTCTAATCTAAATATAATATTTTGATATAAATTCTTTTTAACAACAACTTTGCACGAGACAAAATATCGCGATTAAACAATACAACAACTTCTGTGTACGTATCGTTGATCGCGAATGTCTGTAACGTTATTTTCTCTCTCTCGAAAAATGTCACAAGACAACATTCCTGCCAAAATAATAACACATCGAGCAAGCACGTCGTGACAGCACCGAAACGAAACACACCTCTGACAGCAATCCACGAAAATCAAAATCCTGCGAAACTTTACACCCACACCCACTCGACCGAACGAAACACGAATTTCCACGCGAAAGAGAGCACGCGTAACGAGCGCGTGGCGTGGAGCTGTCATCGGGCAAAAACGTCGTCGACCACCGGCCAGCCAATTATGTCCCCGCGGCTAATGCGCCCATCCAGGTGGCGCAGCGGTCGCGTGGACGAAACGCGAAATCATACGATCGAAAGCTGAATAACAATTAATTCGATTTACGCGGCGGTCGGGCGAATTAGGCGTGAAAGGGACAGCGGTTTTCGGGGGGAGGGGGCCGTCCCCATGGATGGAAGCTTTATCCTCGGGTTTTGACGTCCATCTGATAACGAGGCAGGCCGACATCGGCCTCACCCATTGGCCAAGAACCGCAAATTCATTTTCGAACTCGCGTCTCGTCGTTTCCACTCTGTCCTGCCTCGACATTTTTCGCGTTTCACCCATGCCTGTTTTTCTCGCGTCCCGTTTCGCGGTTCGGCATCACTACTACCACACTCGGCTCTCCTCGCTTTTCATAATTGGCCTGCGGCGTTTTCTGTGCTTGGCACGTTAATAAGCGTTATTGGCAGCCCATCTAATTTATCTGTGCGGGATGTCGTTCATCCACCGATCGATTATCCTACGTAACCGCCGCGTAATGGCCATTCCAGCTTACGTTACGCCATCGTGCATCGTTTCCTGCGGCTTGTGCTCTGTTTTTTCCCTGCCCGTTGACACACGCCACTTATCGCTGGAGTGGAAACGGAATATCGAAACGTATGTCTCTTATTTTTGTTTCTCTGCAAAATTTCTATGCAAATTTTTGAAGAAGAATTTATATTTATATTTAAGAATATCTTGTGCACGATCTAATCATCGAGTTATAGTTTTAAAGCATGCTATGAACAAAGAAATTAGGTTATCCTTTGATGGTGATGAAATATTTTGGTATTCTAAAGTACTTGTTTGCGTAGAAGTTGTTGATGAAAAATATAAATTATATAAAAACAAAGCGTACAAATATTTGTTTCCGCGTCTATAAAGAGGTTAATGTTGATAAATTGCAGACAATTGGTTAGGTACCTTGAGAAATAAACATGGGTCGGTAAGCGGGTTCAAAAGGTAGTAGAAAACAATTATGGTGAACAGGTGGGGAGCAAAACAATGAAACTATGTGTACTTACATAGAATGTGAAACTCTTTGAGCTTTCCAGTTACAATAGTGATCCTGAATTTCGATGTGAAAACAGAGCTGTTGCTAAACTAAAGAAATTAATTATGTTATGAAACGAGTACAAGTTTTATTCGAGAGTAACCTTCTTTCGAAAAGTTGTTATAATTTAATTTGTTAGTTCAAGAAAAATAAATAACGAGAAAAATATTTTGAAGAGAAAGAGAAAATTCTAGAGATGGTGTAATATTTATGATTAATGTTTTAATTCCGATATAAATACGTCTTTGCCTACCTAACTTAACTGTTCCAAAGAGTACAATAACCTACACGTCACATATCTATTGAATCTTATATAACTCGTCTTATAAAGTATACATAGAACTTCGTTGAGGTTAGGGTTCGCTGTTGGTTGTGATATTCATTGCTATTCTGAATTATTTTAAGACATATTGTTACTTTTTTCTTTTCTTTATTCTATACTTTATGCTATTCCATAAAGAAAACTTACAACTCATTATTAGCTATCAATTAAAAATAAAGTAAATTTCCTTCTTAAGAATTAAAAGGAATAATGTGTATCATTGGGAGCAAGAAAAATTAAAAAATATTTCAAAATTTTATCTTTTTTCTCTCGGATCCAGACAATCAATAATAAAAGATAATTGCATCCTATATTAGAAAATTACATTTCTGTTAGTCGACTTTTGATCGGATAGAAGTGAAGGGTAACGGGGATCGATACTTTGCCTACAAGCCTTCCTAATAAAACTCTCTCCTGGAAAAGTTTACGGCTTAGTACGAACCCATGAGCCGATCAAACAGACAAAGTTATAAATGAAAAATCACATTTTTCTATAATAAAAAGAAAAAAACCTCTCACACGACAATATAAAAATTATTAAATTTACAAATAATCTTATTCTTTCTTACATAATGAGTCGTCCATTCGCATAATCTTTCTTTTTTTTTTTTAATTTCATCTCTACTCGTTACTTTACAAATATACAAATCAAAAGAATAACGTGATTTATTTTATCGAGAAAAATAATCGTGACGTGCAAGCGATTATCGTTAATTTTATTAACTTATATTTTACGACCAAAAATATAAAAAAAAAAAGCGAAAAAATATTTATTTTATCCAGTCGCCGTTATTGATAAATTGTATAGAATATCGTTTCTACATTTCAAACGCAATTATCGACACAATTATTTCGCATTTGATCCGTGAAACTTTATTCCTTGCCAACGCAAACCACGAGAGGAGTCGACCTTTCTTTTTCCCCCCCAGCAATCCGTAACATTTAGAGGGATACAAAAGTTAAACGTTTCCATTACGAGAGGTATTCCGACCGATCCTTCACGCGTGACTTCTGCACCGGAATCGGGTTCTTCTTTTAATTTTCCCTACGGCCGACGAGTCTCGAGGAGGGCTTAGTTTAAAGACAGTCGAACGTGATTGTATTGCGAATCGTTCGCGTTAGAAGCGTTCAAACATAGTTTCCAGCATCTGGTGGAGATAATAAAAATCATTCGTTTCGCGAAGACATCACGTTTTCCATTTGAGAGAATGAATCGAGTCAACGAGATTGATGTTGAATCGTGGATTGTAACCAAGCAAATATTATTATTAGTTTATTCTATTATTATTTTTTTACTTTAGATTTTTCTTCGATAATTTCTCACCTCAATTTTTCACGAAAATTCGAGTATCGAGTTTTGGTATCAAACAAGGTACACGTTATATTTCCTCTCTGCTTAGCTTATTCATTAACGAGTCCCGAGTGAACGCACGATCAAATCTACCACGCCCCTTATTACCCAGCTTTCCAACAATATCTACTTCCGCGATTCGCCTATATAGCCCATCGATTTCCAGATATAGACGGTTCATCCTAACGTCGAATATCCTTGTGTTTAAATCCTAGTTCTATATTGAGGATATCGAGGATTTATAACAGCTTTGTGTATAACAAAGTACCTTTATATTCTCTTTTTATCGACCTTCATTAATAAATTTTTTCCATTTCCATTCAAAAAATTATCTATTACACGTCAATAAAGTTTCACGAATCGAGTAATACTCGAAAAACTGTATTCGTAACTTGAAACAGGGATAAATCAATTTTCGTACGTGTTCGTTCGAAACGAAAACGTTAAAAGGAAAAAAAATCGCAATTAGTCCTTGAATAAGCTCACAAAGATACATTAACGAACGTCCAGAAAGGAGCGTCCCGCTTTAACTGGGTCGTTTAAGCGGAGTCGAGTTTCACAGCGGCGTCCCGTAGGCCTTTCACGGACTTGAAGACATTCACAGAAGGGAATTCCATTGAAAGTCGCTCTGGTTTCGAAATTTTTTAATAGAAAGAATAACCGGCTGCACTCGACATTCTCCACGCCGGTTAAAGAAGCCCATTCGAGGGAGAAAGCGGGAGCCAGCCGAAAATCCAAGGGAGATTAAAAGCGACAATCGTTTCATCTCCCCTCCACTCGCTATAAACCACCATTACCACCGGAAGCTTCAAACGGAAGCTTTGAGGCAGAAGTTCGCATTCTATCTCTGTGAAACGTCTATAGCCTAATTATTCGCTTATGAAAAAGTCCGCCTGAATATCCCATTTACGATATTCCATGTGGCAGACACGCGACGTCACTCTTAAACGCGAAATAAATCGTTTAACTCGTCCCTTTCTCACTCTCTCACTCCCGCTGCGCTGTCCATGTTTCTCAAAAAGCTTGCTTGAAAATCCGTGGCCGCGCCACTTTCAACAGGTTCGTGCATGTACGGTGGCGCCCTCACATACCTGCTTGTCGAGTCTGAACGCGCAACGTATCGTCGACGATTTCACGGTGGTCCTGTTTAGCTCGTGCCGAATCGAAATCTATGAATAAGGGATAAGCGGATGATTAACGATATTGGTGATCATTTGAGTGGCGAGGAATGATGAAGTATGTGTACACAGAATGGTGACGGGTGCAGGTTTTAGGTTACCCTTCGAAAATCAACGTGCGAGTCGAACGTGTGATGAATCGACGTGGAATACGAGAATGATTGGAATGAGCGAATCATTGGCGGTTATTGGGATGTCTATTACTATGAATGTTTTTGAGAAGTGGAGAATGAAGTGGAAATGAAGCGATTGATGGATCTTGATGGGAAAGATGGTATTTATTGGAAAAATATTTGGCACGATATTTTTATATCATGATATGCAATATAAATTGAATTTCTAATATTAAATTTTCCTATTTGGCCGAAATCTTTAGAAACTCATTCGCGCAAACAGTAGATATTTTTTATTAAATTTCTAACATTATACTTATTATTGATATATAAATTAAATTACAAAAGTATAATTCTTTTTTTAACAAAAATTCACTGCACAAGAACTTCACAAGATGTTGCACATCAATTTCATTAACATTCTCCAACAATGTAAATGTTGAAATCGTCTACTAGAAACAATATTAATTAAAAAATCCAATTTAAATAAGCTTCCAAACATTCTCCAGAAATTCTCCTCTAATCAATCTCTGATTTATTCAATATCTTTTATTATTAGATAAAATCTTTTTGTCCACTAAAGAAATAGAGACAATTCAAGATCGTTTTTATTAAGTTTCACGCGTGTATAACTTTTGCGAGTTCTCCACTCCTCTCCTCGCCAAGCGTAGCGTGGCGATTTCTGAATGGGGAGGGGACAATGGCACGGGACCACCTGCAACAAGAGCCGGGGACAGATCGTCTTCTTGGACGCATACTTATTCATTTCCAGACCGACGAGCATCAAAGCGTAACGCGGCCCGACAACCTGTAATCTCGTGGATATTGCCAGGTGCGCGGCTCGCGTCGCCCCCTATCAACATCATGGACGATTCAACGAGTAATGCCACGTTACGTCGACGCACGTGTCGTTTCGTTCCCGATCGTCTGCGAATCCGTCTGCTTGCGCTTAATGCGCAGCCCGTGTGCATCGTTCTGAATCGTTTAGGGATGAAGGTTCTTAGGGGATCCGCCCGGGAATTAAAGCATAAGCGACGAGCTGTTCGAGGAGACAGCTTCTGATGTACTGCTTTTGAGACAGCTTCTCACGCTTCTACGTAATCCTTGATAATTTGAATTGCGATTTCGTCAGTTGTGCTATTTCCCTCTTTTTTTCTCAGCTCAGAAAAAAAAATAGAATTTTAAATTTTAACGTCAATTCTTTTCTTATTGGGAATTAATTATAATTAGTTTAAGAGTACTTTTGCTCAAAATTTTTTGCTCAAAACTAAATGTGGTGAATAGATGTATCTTCGTTGGAATTTAAACCTTGGAAAAATCCTTTTCACAATCAACCGTGAATCTTCACACGTGGACACTTCTTTCACTCGATAGATCAATAAGAGCCGAAAAGTCTGAAAGGAGGGGAGGAGGAAAATAAATAAACAACGAGAAAAAAAGGTTACAAGAAGCTCGTGAACGGTCAACAAACAAGAACATCAGAGGAGGACAAACAAAGAGGAAGTTCAAATCAAAGCCGTTAATTATCGTTCTCGCTGCGAAGTCTCTTCCCTTGGCCCCTTTTGTTCGCGTGGACGCACGCGGCCACGCTCACTCCTCGTATTGTTCCCAAAAATGCTGGCGGCGTGCATTGTAAGCGAGCTAACGAAATAACAAGGTCCTCTTCCTTTCAGGACAAAAAAAAAGAGAAGGGAAGAGAAGAAAAAGAAACAAGTAACGAAACGCACTTGCGATATTACGATCAATGTGAATTTCCAAACTTTCCGTTCCATTACCTTTCCTTCTTCTTCTTTCCTTCTCTTCTTTCCAGTCTGCTTTCGCAATCGTTTCATAGTTAATTTAAATAATCCTTAGAACAGAGACACGCTCGTTCCCACGCTCACATCTCTTTCTCCATGTTTATCCATCCATGCACGAGTTTCTGGTATCGTACAACCCAAAGTTATGAAGATGGCGCTCCTAACACCGAATCGATGTGACTACAATCACGTGAAATACGTTTACTTCGATTCATTATTAATCTTAAGGCAAATTTGCAACAAAGTATTAATATAAAATAAAAAGACATCTTTGAAACAAATATAAAAATGAAATGCAAGTACAAAAATTTATTTATTAAGTTACAAGGAATTGGAGACGTAGAATGAGAGAGAGAGAGAGAGCTCTGTCTTCGTTACACTGCCATCTTGCTTTGTCTCGCTTCATTTATTCCTAACTTAATAACTAAGCCTCGATCGTAATTTTTGCACGTCACTTTTCATGTTCGTTTCGGTCTTCAGAATCGATCGTGTTGTATGTTCCTTTGAAAATATTTATCAACATTCTATATCCTGCATTCCACGTGATATTTGTGCGACGTATCGTGGATAGCGCATGCGCACTAATTCCGTATTACTAATTTGTCTCGGTGGCAGTGGGCATATGGGCAGAATACGCAAGCTCGATCGGCAAACGTAGTGTATAATCGGGGGGCCGACCCGTGGCGAATGTAACAGGCCCTATTTAATGGATACGTGCAGCGGAATATATTTCAAGAGGATTGCGCATTGTTAGCTCGAATTCGAGCTTCTCTCGTGTAAAAAATTAGGGGAACTAACTGGGTATCGATAGAGGGGAAGGAGAGAAGACGCTGTAAGGGACGTGCATCAGAGATCAAAAATTATAACGAGGATGGCCGATTGATCGAAATTTAAACAAGCACATGGTATATTAATCTCGTGCAACTGAACGTAAACAGGAACTTTTGTATACACGTCAACTTATTACATTTAATTACGTCTATTATTATTGCCAAAATAATAATAACCAATATTTGATCACGTTTATATCGCATAATAAATGATTATCTATGTTGATAATCTAAATTTAATCGTAATTTGGGCAAAGATATACTAAAACAATGTTAATTAATTTTCATTAATATATTCAGTTACGATATAATTTTCAAGTCTATCGATATATATATCGATGGAATATCGATATATTGATACGTAAAATGATTATTATTAGTTTTCTTCTTTTTTTTTTTCAGATTTCATCGATTTGAACCGATTGCACGTATAATTTTTATTCTATTTAAAATTTAACACACGACTTACTTAACGAAACAAAAATTAACGAGACGTAAAAAGTATAAATAACGCGATGGTTGCAGAAATTCATATTCAAGCCCCCGACTTGAAAACAAAACGATCTTCCATCGTTTATTTCACTTCTTTATCCTCATCGGACTTAATTTAGGGATCCACGTTAATTGCATATTTTTCGTTTCATTTTTGCCATCATTATCCACCGCGTAATTAAATAAACGTAAACGAAAACGGTGGGCGAGGAGGATGGGGAGGCGGAGGGAGGAATCCGATTTCCCGGTAAAATTGTCGGCAGCTCGATAGCTGCTTTTCGTTTCCGGCCGGGCCACGGTTTCCTGGGCCACGGTGTTTCATCGTCCAGAGTTTGTTTCCCCCCGCTGTCGAACGATATATTACGGTATAAAATAGTTTCGCCCAGGTAGAAGGAAACAAACTCTGCGAAAACAGTGCCGCTGAAATCTGCATCGAAATCTGCGTCTCTATCGTAAACAAAAATGAATGTAACTCTAGCTAGCTTGTGAATATATCGAACGAGGTTAATCCCGTGCTTTTCGTGCTCGTTGCCAGAGAGAGAGAAAGAGAGAGTTTTCACCAAATAATTTTGTCCCCTTGTTTCGCGATATCGAGTTATCGCTAGGATATCATATCGCGCGAATCTGTGAATGCCGCGAATTGTGAATCGCGACAGAAATTAAACGTGGTTTTATTCTCAACTTTGAACGAAGTTTATTTTTATAAATGGGCTAATTTTTGAATTATCGAAAGTACAACGTTTTTTTCCCCTTCGAAGATAAAAGGAACGACAAAAAGGAGGGGAGGGGGCGAATAACAACGTATTTTCGAAATGAGGAAAATCTTTTTTGAATTGAAAAAGAATTATTGGCCGAATTTTTAAAGATAAAATAAAATTTCATTCCATTCACCTGAAAAGGATTTGTCCATCCAAGAAAGGATGCTAAAAGCAAGCTTCATTCGTAGAATCGATTCACGAACACCGGAACATCCTTCCTGTTTCCAACGAGGAGGAGACGCGGCCGAGGAATTGCAGACAGACGGAGGCAGGGGCGAAGAAGAAGTAGTGAAAAATTCATCTCTTATTACGTCGCCACCATTCATTCATATCTCTCTCGAAGATTCTTCTCTCTCCTTGGCGAAGGGCGAGGGGAAGGGAAGGAAGAAGGGGGGAGAGACACCGAGAGGAGTGGCGATCGCAACGCCTATAATAAGGATGCCTACAGCTTCCGGCGAGGTTCCTTCAACACAGAGAGAGAGAGAGAGAAAGGGAGGGAGGGGGAAGCCGGTCGGCTGTGAAAACGGAGAACGTTTATTGTACGAAACAGGATCGTCCCTATCTCTCAAAAAGAATCCTACAGCGGATCGCATAGTTGGCGAATAAAGGCGGGGCGTAAGAGGACCGGCACGGCTCCCTTTGAACGTATTCGCAGCTACACGCAGTCACGTTTCCGTCTCTTACGTCGATGATAATGCTCGTTTCGTTTTCTCTCGTTTTACCTCTCGCGTAACCTTTCGATTCTTTGGGAGAAACAGAGAACCGGTAGAGAATAGGGACGAATAGATGGAATAGGATACGCCTAATTTTTATCTCTTTCCTTTATTGTTGGACGTTGTTACCCTTGTATGGATTTTTACGTTCTATTGTGTGTCTCTTTTCGGGCCGTTCTTTAACCCATTGTGTCATTGAATTTCATTTTTGAATACGCACGTTGATTGCCACTTCGATCGTTATTATGCAAATCTTTCGACAATTAATACGATTTTTTTTCTCCTTTTTATTCTCTCATCCTTCACATTCATTTTTCAATTGAGCAAAAAAAAAAGAGGAAAAAGAAATAAGCAATACCCCTCCCTCTTTCACCGACATCAAAGAATCGCAACAATCGACGTTTTTCAGGATGGTTTACGTATCAGAAAAAAATATATATATATATATATATTCCTCCCCTCCGACGCTTAATCGCGTCTTTATAAAAGTGCTGATCAGCGGGACGATCAAAGGACCCAAGTCCGGATCAAAATGAACGATGACTCTCGCGAGCCCCCTCGCATTTGTCGTGCCTCTTTCGTTCTCTATTGTACATCGTCAAAAAATATCAAGCTCCACCCTGTACTTTACGATACTTCCTCAAGGGATGACATTCAGACCGTGTTGCCTTGACTCGTCCCGAGCCCGTCTTCCCGACATTTTGATGAGGTGGGATTTGGCCGGGAGCCAGTGTAAATGCCATTCTGTCTCGCTCTACCCCTACCACCGAGCCTCGTCTCTTCCCACTCTTTCTTCGCCGACCCTTCTTTTCGTGCCTCGTTCCGTATCCGCGACAGTGGCGCCCGCCACTCAGATTCTCGTTATCGCTAAGCTGCAGTTTGTTCTGATTCGCATGCTACAAAATAGAATCTATCCGGAAGATGGATCGTTGGTGGAGCGATTTTGCTGATCGACTCGTGGATCGCACGAAGGAAGGGTCGGTTAGGTAGATTAGGTGACTTAGGTTCGTGTCGATATAACGGATTTAGAGATTAGAGAATTTTTTGATATCTTTATACGATGAATAAATTGCCGAAGCTAATTGTTAGTAGATGTTATTAGATGTAAGTTAGGTACAGGGAAAAAGCATTCGAGATTCATATGATACAAAAGATATTCCACATGTTTTTGAACTCTTTCAAAAATTTTAAATCTCCATTAATTATTAATTATTTAAAATGCTGAATTCGAATGAAAAATTATTGAAAACAAAAATGAAAATTTTTCCAAATCTAGTCAATTTATTAATACTTTTTCGTTCAATATGATATGCCTTATGTACCGTACGAATCTCGAATAGATATAAATAAACACAAAAATTTAATTCATTAACTATAAAATTTGATTCATTTCTCATAGTGACATGTTAATGTATCCATAAATAACCTCGAAACACGTGCAGCTTATAGAACATTATAATCTTTGAAAATCATTAGAACCCACAATAATCACATTTGAAAGGGAGAATTCACTCCTTTCGAATCCCCAACCATTTTATAGGACGTAATCGTACGTTCATCGATGATGGCATCCCATGGTGACCGCGAAATCATTTTTCAGCGGGCATTAACAGCTCGTGACACGTGTCGCTTTCATTTCGCCCGCCTGTTACGACTTAATCCGCGAGAAAAGGATCCTGCGGCGCGATCACGAGGCAATAACGTTCCTCCACGTGTTTTACCAATCGGTCACGTGTTCGTTAGCGCCGCCCAGCGGTGGCTTCTGTACTAATATCGTAGAAATTTACTGATACTCGTAATTAAGGGAGATACCACGATTCATAGATAATCAGATAATTTTATTCATTTCGTTTCATTCGCGCGCGACTACAGATATATTCCATTTCGAGAATTCCTGCTCTTTTTTGACGACCACTTTAGCGAGGAAACTTGCCAGAACGGAAAGTGTTTGCGAACAGATTGCAGCATTCGAGCTGAAGTTCTCTTTTGATGATGCAGTTGTGAGAGTTCTTTTGTTCGAGTTTTTTGTATTCGTGGATAGCACACGTGTATCTTCTTCTCTCCTGTTTGATGCTGGTTATTCCTCCGGATCAGTGGTTAGGTTATGTTTGTATACAAAGGGAAGCACAAGATCTACTTATCGATGAGAAAGACAGTGAAAGTGAAAGGAATATTAATCGTGAGTCTTATTTCAATTCCAACGAATAGATTAGCGAGTACATAAGAGATACTCGATCCACACCCTGAAATCACTCGATCTCCACTCTAATCAAAAACCATCGTCCCACGGTAATTACCAAATCCAAAGATCCCCCTCGGTCCCGTCCACAGATCGAACCGCAGAAAACATTGCGCGTCCTACATCTACTCAATACACACACACACACACACACATATATATATACACCTTCAATTCTCCGATTCTGACGCATGCTTCACTCTGTCCAGTCCAGCATTCTCTCGACATTAATCGTCTCGCGCGCACGGATTTGTGGGGCATCAAAGAACAACCCCGCCGCCGCGGAACCCTCGTCGATTCGCTGCGACGTGTTCCCGGCTCGTATCGGGGGATAATGATCTAAATCCTAGGCGAATCCGAAAGCTGATCCGCGGGGCCACGGTGTGAAACCCGATCGAATCCTCGACCATGGTTTTTCGTCGTCCCGGACGAGATGGGAATTACGACATTGTGGTGGTGGTGGTGGTGGTGGTAGTGAAGGAAGGGTCGCCGATTACGTTGGATTTCCCTGAATATATTTTCAGCGACGCGATAAAATATAGGATGAACGATGGGGCAACGTTCAAGGGTCGGAATATCGGGGTCACGTGGTGGACACGAAATTTATTACTCAGCCGAGCGAGACCGATTACCCGGCGCACCTCACCGCTCAAAAACTTGTGCCTGTTCTCTGTGCGTATTGGAAGGGGGAGCCGCGTATAACCGGTTGTCTCGATGTTTGACTACGGAACTCTTTTATTGCGGTTTAGTGCGCAGGGAGCGTTGGTGATGGTAGGAGTGGTACTGTTCGACAGTTGGTTAAGTTTACGAGCATTGGTGAGCGTCAGTTATGAGTGAATATCGTTTTTGGTTATGTCGATTTTGATGCAACGTATCTGTGGAGTTTAGCGATAAGATAATTATATGAAGGGAAAATGGTGATGGTACATATGTATGTGGATTGATGTGAATGAAATATATTATGAGATTTTTTTGCTTGCTGAAAAAGTAGATAAGGTAATAATAATAAAGATAATTATCTTATACTCTTGGCAATTATTGAGATCTCTCTTTCTATTTTTAATCGTTTGGTTTTTCTTTCTATTTTTAACCGTCGAAGACTATACTTCTGATAATCGATATTACTTTTGTATATTTTCACAGTGGAGAATTTTTTAAAGTAAATTATAAAATATTTCTAAATATTTTTCATAAATTTTTGACATTCTCCGTGAGAATGAATTATGAAGTATGAAAATAAATATTTATACAGGCAGTGATTAACATACTCAAATTTTTCTCTCTTGTCAAATCTCACGTGACGCACGACTCGCAATTAATTAGATTATTAATTATATTATATTATAAATTGTAACATGGTGTTAGATATGATATATAATCCGCAAAGTTAATAATCGGTAAAATATACGTATAATAACTTATATCTATTATAGTTTCAATTATTAATTACATTATATTTATTACAAAAATCTAAAATGTAAAAAAAACATGTGAAGTAAATGCATATCTTTTTTACGATCTAATTTCTCACCTACTCTCATATCTCACTCGCGTATATTCTACATAGGTCATCAAGCGCGTTGCGTTAAACATGCAATGTTCATTCACAATCATAAAATCCATCGTGATACTTTCTAATTAAGGTAAAATAGCGTAATAAACGAAGTTAGTCGAGCTTCATTGCTAACCCTAAAGCCAAGGGTTCCATCAATTCTGCTCGGTTCATCCGGCATCGTCAACAAAGTCATAACTCTTCCAACTACAAAGTGACAGTAACGATTTCAGACGGGTGGCTATACCCCGGTACATTTGTCGTTTATAAGAATGGATCAGGATCGTCTGGTTTCCAGTCGCGTGCAATTGCCTCTGAAGAATTTATCTTCGAGAAAAATAATATAGCCAACTTTTTGCTATACATATATATATATATATATCTATATAGACAAAGGAATTTTGTAAAATAAATGGAATAAAATATTTAGAATACGATAAAGTCGAAATTACTGTATCTTTAACTCTTAATAAAGAATTATTTTTTATATTTTTGAATTAAAAATGTACATAAAAAAATACATCGTATTTCATCCGACTCGTATTGATGATACCACGTCATGGATGTGAAATTTAGATAACATTCCTCCATATAGGAACATAATAGATTACATAGTTGCAGCGCCACTATATTCATCGGTGGCAACTCAACGTAATACAATGTAAAATATGGCGACTGTAGTCGACTGGACTCGTGTTCTAATTACGGCGTATCGCTCGGTTGTCTCGATGGAGGGCACGGTACGTCTAGTAAACTTATTAATCGCGAATAATGAGAACAGTAAATCCCACGATTAATTAATATACAATCATAACTGAAGTTGCTCATTGATTGTCTTGTTTAATCTATTTGTACATTAATCTTAAGGTTACAATAGTTCAATCTATTTATATTCGAGCATCGTTTCAAATATTAAAAAAATTATTTTAATACATAACGAATTATTTAATATCAGTATGTATAAGTCTACTTCTTTCGTTCTTCGGCACGCAGCAAATTCTCTTCATAAAATACGTATAACGGTTACCTAACTTGCAATACTCTTGTTTTTCCAACACGTGTCACGAATGAGAGCCTCGAGCCGGTTTCTTGCGCGCGCAGCCACTCGTGTCGCCTCGATCACGATACCTTGCCATCGAAGGAATTAACCTCGTTACCGTTTCGTATCAAACCATAGCAAGCTTAATCGACAGCCTGTCAAGGAACTATAGAACGATCCTCGTGTAATGCCTGATTCCATTCAACTTGGCTCTTCATTCACGACTTCATCAATTGCAATACGTTGCAATCATCGTATGCGTAGTAGAAAACGAGAAGAGAACGAGAATAAAAGGTTAGAACGAAGATAGAGAATATTCAGCTCGTTTACGAATACATATTGATGAGAATAGGAAGGAGACGAACAACACGGATAGAGAGTGAGCAGAAAGATGTAGTTGTGGAGGGGAGATTGACAGGGATTTCGAGAATTTTTTTACAATTCGGCGACATATGCTCTTTAATTCCTAGGGATTAAGAAAGAACCAAGTTTATAACGATTCGTAGTTGTACGATCTCGACAGACGTCTATGCTCGCGCGCGCACGTGCTCACGAAGTTTCGTATTCATGTACACGTAGTCGCGGCAGGGATCTAATAAAAGCGAGACGAGAGGCCCTGGTCTTTCGTTGCACAAAGGCCACCGGCTACGTGCCCTTTGCACACGGCTCTGTGCGAAACCGGCGAATGCCGGATTCGAGTGGCTTGGCTCGTGTTTACGTCGGATGAAAGAAACGCTGGTTCGCGAGGACGCAACAAGCGGCTATCGATTGAGCACGTAAACAGTTTTCGCCATATATTGTCCGTTTATACGACGCTACGGCGACGGAGAGATGTGTCGGTGAAATATTTGACCGCTTTTACTATTGGATGGACAAAGTGGTTATTTGTACTATTGTAAATAGTACGCTCTCTTCGATTTGTATTCTAATATCTTTGGAAGTACTTTCGTAATGCTTTTTTTTTATATTTTGCTATTTTATTTTATTTAGAAAATTCTAGTTATAATAATTATAGGATATTTTTGGATAATGATCTCGACATAACATTGTTCAAGTATTAATTATTGTTGATGTAATTTTAAACAGTTTAGGTATAATAGTATTAAACGAAAGTATCAAAGAACAAATTTTTTTCGAGATACGAGAACGGATTATGCGAGAAGCATCAACGTAGAAATAAAGTTAAATAACACACACACACATACACCTAAGATTCAACGAGGTGGCTGAAATTCTGGCTTGCGCTCTCTTTCTCCCAATTGAAACTCTTTTATTTGAGTTTGAATTAGCTGGCTGGATGCGGTTTAAGAATGGATGGTTGAGAGTGGCGAGTGGCGTTTTCGGCGTTTCGTGCTTTGTTTAGAAATCGGGTGCTTATTGGCCGTAGCCAACTTACATATTCCCTGCGTTGGCGTAATTGGATCAGCGAGAATTATCGGAAACTTTAACTTGGCCTCGAGATAGCGCTATTGAAATGCCACTGACACTACGTTTCGTTTGATTCGATTTTTATTCTCACGATAAAATTGAAAAAAAATAATCGATACTCCATGAATTGTAATAAGAAAAATATTTTTTCCTCCGTTAATCGCAATTAAAATTATTACTTCATTACGAATATATGGTTTTTGATCATTCTCATTATTTCTCTTTAATTATTCGTTGATCTGTTCTCATTTCGTTTAAACGCAACATCATTCATTTTTTTGTGAAAAAAAAAAGGTGTTAAAACCCCATTGAACCTTCTAACTGCGTCAAAAAGTAACGTGGCGTTTAACCACTGCTAGGTATGTACAAATAGAAGTGTAAACAACCGACGATTCGAAAATCCCTGTGGCTTTTTCCACGACGGTGGCGCGCTCTCGCATCTCGACGCGTAAATACGCGATGATCCCATAGAACGCATAAAATATTTCGCCAAACATTCGACGGGGGACGCCGATTCCGCGCTTTTCTCCTCCACCTCCTTCTCCTCCCCGCCCCCAACAGGTACGCAAAAAATTCCGTGCCACCAGTTTATTTCCATACCAGTCGACTGTAACTTGCCAACAGTGTAAATCGTAAACGTGCTTGTGTATGGAGTGTTTCAGAAACAGGTGACCAAACTTTGGCAAATATTCCAATGCTTTTAAAAAAAAAATATCAATCATACGTGAACACGGATATAATTTAATTCTTTCGTGCTCTATTCAAATGTTCTTTTAAACGAAAAATTTCTTTTCGAAATTATATTATCATTTTAACCTACATATTGTTTAAATTTAAATGACTAAGGATATCATAGAAATCTCATAATTTAAAAATAATTGACAATATCTTCTAGATATAATTTTATTAAATATAATGAAAAGAAAATCTGTTTCTGTAATTTAACTGTTTCTATAGAATCATAATAAACATTTTCGTAACGATTCGACAATATAATATTCTTAAAAATTAAACATTTTTCCATCTCTATGCCTGAATGAAGTCTACTCCTATAATTTTTCATTTATTGAAACATCCTGTAGAGGCAGGTACGGTGTTGATTGAATGTGACTGTCGCGATGGAAGAAATTCCGCGAGCAGCATCGCGCAGCAGCGACCAACGGCCAGGATGAATATGAATGAAACAGGTTTCCGGTCCGGCTGAGTCCGAGCCATTTTTACATTTGCATCCGTATTTGTCGAACGCGAGGGCCCGGGACTAATAAAAGCAGTCTAATTTTCTTCTCTTTTTCGACAGCATCACGCATGCTGAACAGCTCCTCTCCCGTGTTCACGGTGGAATGGTTTTTTGATTAGTCCGATCTGCAGCCGCTATTAATTACACGTACATCTGGTAACGAGACCCATTTTTTCACGCCGCAAGGATGGAGCCGTGCGCGACACGCGGAAAAAAGATGAGCTCGCACCAGTTTTTCGCCACGAGAAAGAAACGAATTGTTCGTCGTCGTTAATTATCGGCCGATTCGCTCGCCAGACTCAGTTTTTTGGGTAACTTTTAGGGATATCGTTCTTTTTTTTCCCCCCTCTTCCGTTCTTTTGATTTTCAAAGGATTTTTTTACAATATTCGACGATAGTAACGCAAAATTAAAATTTTTTAATTAATTATTATTTAAACATCTAACCTTCAATCATTGTTACAATTATCATTCAAATGTTTATGCAAATTAAAGAACAATAAACGACGATTAAAAATATTTCTAAAGATTATTCTCTACACGACACTCAACGAGGTACATAATTTCAAAATCGTTCAAAATTATTCTTTACAACACGTACAATAAGATTACCTAACCTCAAAATCATTCGCATATCGAACGCCAAGAAAATTTTCAATGAGAAGCAACGAGGAGAGAACTCTTTCCAACGCGCGATCGCACACGGCGCTAGAGCTATTCGTGCCCGTTTCCAATAACACGTTCGCGAGGCAATATCCTGGAGATCGTCGGCGCGACTACGAATTCCCCCGGAATAAACGATTATTTAAGCGCTTTAACGGTGAAAACGGTTCGAGGAGGATCGCGATGTCTGCATTATTAGCGGGGAGCCGGTGTTCGATTCGCGTCGTATCCTTTCTTATCGAGCGCTGCGATCCCTTTTATTATTCCGCGCTGCTCTCTTCTATAATGCGCCCCGATACAGCCAGATATCCGCTCGCGACTCGTGAATACAGGCCTCTTCTATCCACGATCGACCGTTTTCCAATTTCGACGTCGTTCCGTCGCCGCGTCCCTCCCTCGTCGATCGAGAACAGTCACGCGATGTACAACCGGCGTTCAACGACACGAACAATTACGGAGTTTCGTTCTTCGGGCGGAAACCGGGCCAATTCGATTGTTACCGAAAATTGAGAAGATTGGGTGCGCGAGGTGTCTCGAAGTTAGCGTCGAATTTAACTTGCGGAATTTACCATAGAGTGCGTGGTTCGAGCGTTAGAAAAGGAAGGTGGCGACCAGCGCCATCTGATTGAGTTTATCCAGTTCGAAAGAAGTGTTTGTTGCTTTTTAAATCGAGGTTATGGAAGTTAAATAGTTTCTAAATTCTCATTAAATAACGAATCTCGAAACAATGTAATAAAAATACCTTCTCGAATATGTATTGACGATATCTACAACGTTCTTCCGCTTTGCAACTTGCTCCAAGTCTTCCGATTCCACCGTTATGCTCGATCGATACATCTGCATCCTGGATGCATCAAGCAGCGCGTATCGTAACTCCGTGTTCCTTGCCTCGAGAGTTGGCCAATGGAGAATACGAACCGACAGCTGAAGAGATTGATAAAGTCCGATAGGGGGAGGGAGAAGGCAGAGAGGCACGAAGTTGGTAACGAATTTGTAGACAATATTTGAGGCAAGACGAGGCACGTGCAATCTGATATCCATCTTTTATGACACCGTTCAGATTCAATTTGCTTCTCAATATCAACCGAGCCCGAGCCCTGCTTTGGCCCGTGCCCGGACACGATGCGCCCGTCTCTCTCCTTCTCCCTCTCTTTCTAACACGAGCGATGTTGCCGCTGCCAGATACTCTGTCTCTGTTCAAGCTCGGGCGACTCTGGTTTATAGGATACTCGAGTCGCTGGCGTTGTTGCAATATATTTCTGCAACTTAGAAATATTACATCGTGACCGGTGAAGAAGAGACTCGGCCAACGTAATCTTTATCTGCTATCGGCAGTGAAGGAAGACGCTATCAGAAAGTGATCGCGTGTCCGATACTCCTTGTCCTCTATACTTTTCCACGATGAGAAAGTGTGTATGTGTGTGTGTGTGTGTATGTGTATATAACCGAGTGATGTATTCGTTTGGACAGAAACGTTTTAGAAGATGAAGAATAAAGTTGCGTGGACTAGACTTGAATTAATATCGCGTGACTGATGTTTCGATCGAAGCGTTTTTTTGAGGTTAGAATTCGGATTAACGAGGAACACGAACTAATGAATTTTCGACCGTTTTAATAATTTAATTCACATGACGTGATATTTTTCCGTGATTATCGATCATTCGATCCAAATTTTTTGACATTGACGAGATCGAGACGAGAATTACACGGTGATTCGAATTGATAAAGGGATATCCGATGAGAATACGTGTAAGTTTGATAATGATTTTGTTCTTTCATTGTCACTTGGGTTTTTTTAATGAGGCTTGAACGACGGGTACGGTTCTCCAATTGCATTTTGCTATCCGCATTATACGTCGTGAACGAACACGGTGAAAATGACAATTAGTGTTCCAATTGAAATGGACAGTTGAGGATAAAATTATATGCAGATTATTAACGTCCGCTTGTCGATTCTTCTTGGTTAAACTCGTATCGTTCAAAATTGGATATATAATATCGGTAGAATATTTCTGGAAATAACGAATAAATCTTGTGAGAATTTCGTGAAATTGATAAATTCAGGGGTAAAATACTAATAAAAGGAATTATATCGAAATTTTTGTTCACTTCGAACATCCATTTCGGGATTAATTCCTGTCGTTTCCTCCAAATCCATTTGCTCGTAAAATAAAATCGTATGCAGATCGCGAACGAAGTGCAGCGAAAATGAATCTCATTTACAATGCAGATTATGCACACGTTTCGGTATAATACGAAAATACTTTATTCGAACGCAATTATTTATATTTCAATATGTTTCACCTGTTGCGATACACAACTAATTGAGCGACCAACCCCAATTGCCCATTTAATAAAAATATGATAAAACGTTAAATCGAATGATCTTAAACGCTTTCATATTTACTATCTATTGTATCTAAAAACATAATTTACGTTTTATCGAAGAAATTTCTCAAGATGAACTATTTTTAAGTGAAAAATTTACTTTTTTGTATTAATGTCGATAATTCATTAAAAATATCAAAATATTAACATTTTATTCTCACAATATCGTTTCCGTTCTACATAATTTCTCTCATAAAAAGGATAATTTACTTTTTATTAATGAAAAATCATCTCAATCAATAAAGAAATTATTTTCAAATCAAATATTAATATTTATTTTTCATTTCACATCATTTTTTCCTTTTATATCTACCAATTATAGATTGTCCAATTCTCGACGTTTCACTCATCCTACAAAATTTCTCTGCCAAAGAATAATTAACATTTTTAATTTTCCGCATTTGCGCAATCTTTTTTGAATTAAAAATTCAAAGCTTCCTAAATCATTTCAAAAATTCTTCCTTCCAGTCTAATTTCTTAATACGCTCATAACAAATAACATAATCAAAACAAAATATTAATTCCATCAACTACAATGAATCAAACAGTCCAACTTCAAAAGAAACAGGGCTCACAATTCGATTTCCATTTTCGTTTCTAATTATTTGATCATCGCCTATGTTATTCGCAACTCATTCTCATTCTCGTCGCGCTCGCGACGAAACAAAAATATTTATTCCAATTATGAATCAAACTCTCCAGTCTCTCGCCAATTATGCTTCTTCCGCCGAAAGAAATAGGTGCTATCGATTTCCACACTTTCGTTTTTAATTTTCTGCAGCTGCGCAAGCATTCCCACTCGGCCGTCCACCTATGTCAGAAATGCGAAGGTCGGTGGATCGTTTAAAATCCCCTCCCCACCTTCCCACTCCAGTTTCTCTCCTGCGCGCCCTCTGCAACTCTCTCTCCATCCTCGTCGCGCTCGCGATGGCCGCCGCGATAGACCGATCAACGATCAGCGGCGTAACCCCTTGAAATTCCTCGCCTGCACCCTTCCTAATTTCGCGCTCGTGCGAGGGTTGACGTTGACGGTCCCCCGCGAATTACAGCCCTGTCTTGTATTATTTAAGCCGGAATAGCGTATCAGGCGCAATATGTTGTTCGCGATTGAGCGGCGTGCAGCTGAGATCGACGTCGCGCACGTCGGTCTTGGGGAAAGGGAGCAGCGAGAAGACGAAATTTGAACAACTTGTTACTCCGCTTCTTCGATCGATATTACAGAGTTTATGCGGCGAGCCGGTTGATATTAATCCCTGCCAAGTATCGAACTTGTGGAACAATATAGGGAAGGGGAGGGGAACAGGAGGGATCTGGTTGTATAGGAAATTGTATAGCACGAAGTGGATGATGGTTCTGATGGTTCAGAAGGAAAGTAAGTAAAGAAAAATGTGGAAGGAGCGAGGCTTCGTTTTCGTGAGACTGCTTTCAAGTTTTGCAAAGTTGTAGAAAATAAAAAGAAGCTCTTATTTGAATTTTTGAAAACGAATCTTTTATTTTTCCTTTTTTTTTTTTTTAATGGGGTAATCTTCGATCACGAAACGTATACAGGGTGTTGATTTACTCGTGGATGTAGCAAAGAGTCTGAAGGTAATAGATAGAAGAAGAATGGTTCTGATGGTAGAAGGAAAGTGAGTTGAGAAAAACTTCGTTTTCATGAGACTGCTTTCAAGTTTTGCAAAGTTGTAGAAAATAAAAAGAAGCTTCCCTCTTATTTGAATTTTTGAAAACGAGCAATCTTCGATCTGGAAACGTATACAGGGTGTTGATTTATTCGTGGATGTAAAGGATCTAAGGATCAAAGGATTTAAAGGTAAAAGATAGAGAAAGTTTAGACGAAGTGAGACGATTTTTGTGAATATATATATATATATATATCCATAAACTTTTTCGAAATTACTCTGCACGACAAGGAGAAAAATCTATCGGGTATTATTTTTTATTTTACAAAACGTAGAAAATACGTTTGAATGTAAAATAAAAATTTCAGAACGAAAGAGAAACGGTAAAATTCCTTTCTTCGACGATTTAATATTTATCTTGGGTTATAAAAGTGGGGAATAGCTCCCAATAGAAACCCGATACCAGCCATGGCCCGTCGATCGTCAATTGAACCATTCGTGATCCATTCATTTCCACCACCCTTTCTCGTTCTAAATATTAACAGCCGCCGATATAAAATTATGTCTTTGCACAAGGTTACGTTGAACAAGTTTTCCCCGTTGTTTAAAAAATGCATCGACCTTTCAACCCTTCGGGGGTGCCCTGAAACGTGATTTCGTTCATCGAACGCGTAACGGAAGGAAGTAAACGATGATAGATCGAAGCTCCTTCGCGGCGATTAAAATTTCAGTGTCCCAGATTGACTCGGTTCTCGGGGTCAGGTTACCTTTTAGTTTTCGAAGCAAGTGGAAACACGTCCTTTGGGAGGCCGGGTGATTTGTAGGTACTTTAAGGGTTGCTCGTCGGTTTGCCTCGAGTTGGAAAGGTACAAAGACGAATCGCGGCAAGCCCTGGAATATACCGTCGTTGCCCACCATTCAACGCTGTATTTGCTTTCCATTCCTCCACTTCCGTTTTGCTCTTAGACGATCGTGCCTACATGTTTGATGCACGAGGTTAGGAACATCGGGGGGGATTTCAAACTTGGAAAGAAATATTTTAACGGTCCCCGTTGAAAGTAGAATTTGACGCGAGATCAACATCGAGAAAGCATCTTCCTTCCCCCACCTTCTTTTATTTATTTCGATTTTTAACGATATATTTTGAATTCCAAATTTTAACCTCTCTTGTTCGATAAGTAAAAGTGAAAAAGTAAATAAATGTATATCGGGTACCGGTCAAGTTAATGGCCGCGTGGCGCTAGTATCGCAATCTGTCGACTCTTCTCCCCATGCGAGAAAAAACTAGATTGCAAATCGATAAAAATATCAGGACTAAAGATAAGATGATCATGTTATTCCATCAATCCCATATTCAAAAGAATTTTCATCAAATTCAAGATCTCGAGCGAATTGAAAATTGAAAAAATCGTCTTAAAAATCACGCAGATATTTAACCCCTTACACCTCGCTTACCAACTTTTATTCCCTCGCAAAGGGAAAGAGAAAACGGGGGGGAGAGAACAGGAGGATCCTCCGTCCTCGTCTGAGAGGGAAGAGGGGGGAGAAAGTGAACGAACGGCAATCTACTCTCCTCCATTCAATCAGCAATCGATTTCTTCGATTTATTGGTCGGTTTAGGGAGAAGACGTATGGACGCCGCCGGCGTCTGCTGTCGTTACTTCGGTTTAGGGGATGACCGCCTATATTTCCATCCCCCTCCCTCCCCCCGATGTGCGCACGCGACGAAAGAGGGACGGGTTGGTTTTACGTTGGCCCGCCGACGACCGACTTTTCGAATCCGCCGGAAACTCGCTGACGGCCGTCTTTCATCCGCCCCCCCTCCTCCTCCTCCTTTTTCCACGTCGAAACTTTCACGAAAATCGTCCTCGCCTCTCTCGATGGATAAAGAAAAAAGAATGCGCGAGTCTCGGGATAAACTCAGGATGCTTGGACTAACCTCTGAATTGCTGTTACTTGAACATTTTTTTTTTTTTGGTATAAGAAGCGTCCCAATCTTGATGATCGTTAAATTGACGGAATACGAAGTTTCTTATTTAACGAAGAATGATATTTTTATTGGGAAAAAGAGGTTTAATTTAATTCAATTCGAAGGAGGAAAGGGGTGTAATAAGAGTTGCGTACAAGATTTTTATTTTTTTTTTTTTTTGAGCTCATTCATTCTTTCTCTGTCTACTTTATTTCCTCCTTATTTCCATTACTTGGTGTTCAAAGATCGCAATGACATCGAAACGAAAATATTCACGTCAATAACCAACGCGCCAATAATGATACAGACCGCTATTACCGTCTTTTTCTTCTTTCTTCTTTCTTCTTTTTTTTTTTCCTTCGTCTCGAAGGAGTCGTTCCACCAGCCGATTCGACGAAGCCGCGATCCATCGATCCGAACAACGCTTACAACCCTTATCGATGCTCGTCGATCGTGCTCTCCATCGACCGACGAAACGAGGATACAACGCCACGTTGGTTGGTGTATCCGCGTTGCAGACGGTGAAATCGATTTTCACAGAAAGAGCACGGAGAGGAGCAGGAGGAAGAGGAGAATCATTGAGAGATTTTATTATTAGAGTGGAATGTTCATCCCAAAAAATAAATGTGGAAATATTTGTTATTAAGGGAGAAAAGGACGGGGGTAGAGTTGGGTATGTACCGCCCATGAGCACGAACAAGTCAAGTACGCTTTTTATCGATAAATAATATTTGTTTTAATAATTAAATTAAATTATAATTGTTACGATAATATTTGTTATATAAAATCGACCATGTAATTCCTCCTTACATGTAATTATACTTAAATGGAAGGATACGATCTTTTTCTTTGAAAGGTAATCAGCTTCTGTATGTTGTTTTAACATCAAGAAAGATCATCCACGAACGATAAATATATAGAAAGAGGGAGATAAAAGAACTAATATATTCCAAATTTGATTTTAATTTGATTTTACACTCTACTTCCTTTTTCTCCTTTTCTAATCCCATCATTTGTCTTCTCCCTGTTTGTCACGGAGGGGGAGAGGGTCGGTAAATTTTTTTGGAATGCTAATGCGAGGATCGCCTGCCAAGGGGTAGGTTTATTCGGCGGCCGGAAGCCCGGAGCAGGAGAGTCGTTTCGATGACTTCCTGGAGGGGCGATGTTTAGATATCGCAGGGCGGAAGCGCGGGATTTGATTGGCTCGTGTGTGTGTCGGGTCGTTAGGGATGAAATTTTGGGAAACGTGGACAGGAAAGTCCAGAGGAGCAAGTCCAGAGGAGGAATTCCATTTCGAAGAAATTTGAAACTCAATCTTGATTCTCGCTTATATATATATTTCGTGAATTGATTTTAATTATTTATAGATCTGTTTGAACTGTTTGCAAGGAAAACTTATAATGTATAAGAAAATATATAATGTATGATATTTGAATGTATAAGAAAAAGAAAAAACGATGAAGACTCTTAAGCTTAAGAGTTATGAGCTCCAACTAGAATTAGAGTCTAAATTTTACTTAATTTGTACATAACCTCCTATGATATTCCACTTGAAATTAACTCTTTCTTAATCTTAAAATCTTAAAATCCTTCGAATTCCACGGATCTTAATAACGACGATAGCAAAAAAGCAGGGAATAGCGTGGTCCCACGCCTATATGGTGAGAGGACAACTCTGGTCAGGTCATTCGGTTGGCGCACGTGGAATTCGTTTGCGTTTTAACGAACATGCGAATGATGGTGGTTCCAACTTTCGTGTCCACCTGTTTTCCGCATGCACGTCACTCGCATGGGATTGTAAATCTGGCCGGGGCAAGAAACTCGTTTCCATTTTGCCTCAACTTGCCTATCGTTCGCTCCTGTTCTCGTTGTTGTTGTTGCTCCTCTTTTTTAATAATCTCGAAACGAGTTCTCAAGAATAATCAATCAGCACTTAAAAATGTTCAAGTCGTTGTAGAAACATATAAAATAATATTATAAAATTTAAGCTATTTCTTTTCAACGAATTAATTCTACCAACTCTGCCAAGAGTACTAAGTAAACTAATTGTTGATTTTACACTTGTAAACATACTCCTTCTATCTCGTATATTTACGAATTGAATTGGATGAATCAGATCGAGCCCAAGATATAATAGACCCACATCTATATATATTAAATATATTCTTCCAAGTCTATTCCCCTAACGCCAGTATTAATAACAAAGCATCGAAAGACGCGTGGTAAAATGGTTAAAATCGACGAGGAAAAACGCTGGAAGCGCGGGTCAATTCGAACAACGATTTCATTCGACGATTGGAGAAGAGGGAGGGGCGAGAATTACGCGTGGCCGATAATCTTCCCGCGCGGATACACGGAGAGGCGCGGAGCCGAGCTGTAAAATTTCTGCTGCAGGTTGCGCGCTCGATGGCGCGATACGATACCGAGACGTATGCGTACCTCCTCCTCCCCCAACACACTCGTCGAAGGTTCAGCGTTATGAGGTGGAAAACAGGTTTTAAAAATAGCCGAATAACGCGTTTCCGATCCGCATCTACGTATGTGCAGTAACTTCAATCCGATTATCCGCCGGGCATATTTCTTCCGCGCGCCCACCAACCAGCTCGAGTCGTATAAATTTTCTAATGCTATCTCCATAATTCTGCCTTCCCTCCTCTACCCCTCGCCGCTCCGTGGAAAATACGTTTGCTAAAGGATCGGATCGGTAAAAGGAAGAGCTCGTGGAGAGTCTTCCTTGGCGGAAGTTGGCGAGCTTCTGTTTCAGCACGAACGGTATAGGTAGCGGTATAGCTTCTGTTTCTGTGGTAGTTGTGTCTGGTGGACACGTAAGAATCGGGAAGAGTGTTTGAAAAAAAAAAAAAAAGAAAGAAAGTAACGCTTTTTTCGGGTCGAATAGGGGAAAAATTTAGTCGACTATCTGGTTCTATCTGAAAGATAAACGAAATGTGTAGAGATTTGTGTTTACATGGAGGAGAGAATCCAATATACATATTTTCAATCACGGGACATCTCGTGCCAGTGACACGTTATTTTCGATGGGAATAAAATCAATGTAAAAAAAAAAAAAAAAGAGAGAAGAAAAAAGAAAAAAGCGACGCTCGTCGCTTTAACGAAACGACAGGTACAGGATGAGAGAGAGAGAGAGAGGCGCGTAGCTACAGCCATCTGATATAATCTATGAATAACAATGCAAAAACTAATGGAACGTAAAGGAAAAGAACGGGCGAATCTATTAGATATTCATGGCGACGAGTATAACGCGCGATAAATGACCAAGAAAACAGCGTTCCGAAACACCTCTGGAATACAAAACAGTCGATGCTGAATAAAGAATCCGTACAAAGTCATGTGAGAGAGGAGTGAGAGAGAAGAGAGAGAGAGAGAGAGAGAGGAGTGCGTGTATTGATCTTCGGGGGTTCGCTGGCAAAGGGGATACGCCGGCGAAAGGTGTCAGGAGGGGGATGAAACCGGAAAGGATGAGGTCAACGAAGAGTAACCAGTCCAATGTCACTTTCCTCCTATACGTTCGCATACCATGTTTTTGCTCTGCTTCGAGAGTGGCGACCTTGAGAATGCATCCATTGAACCGCTATCGCTCTTATCCGATACGAAGGAATCGAGATAAATTGGCTTGTTGACCAACACTTTTTCAGCTTGTTCCATCATGGAGATAATTTTTTATAAATTATAATTTATTCTTCGTTGGAAAGGAGAAAACATTGAGTCACGTGTTCTAGGAGATAAAGGGGAAACCCCAGTTAAATCGTATATATAACATATGGGTGGGCACATTCGGTACGGCTACGATCGAAATTCTTCCAAATTGCCTCGACACCATATCGGTCCATGTCTCTAAACGCTCGTACGCGGCCGCTTCTTGCTCGCAGAGATCCATTCGATTATTGTGCCTGCTGTCACGTATGGAAATTTAGATAGGTTCGCACGTGTTGGACATGTGTTTGCAGACACGGCGAATCTTATAAAATTATCATCATGCTTCTACGTTTTATTCAAAGAAGTTGTTAGATTATTTCTATCTATCCTAACCTCAAAATGTAACGACTCGATATTTAATTAATATGAGTTTGTTAATTACCCAATTTAAGAAAATAATCAAAATCGCACAATTCTGTTCCCATCACATGGTTCGAAATCCACGAGTTTGTTCGAACGCGAAATATCACGTCATAATCCACCCACCAATTTCCCTTTGCCAACAATTTTCATCTTTTCCAACGAATACCGCACACACGTGTTCACGTGTGGCCAAGGAACCAAGATCGAGCCGATCTGCGTGTCAGCTCGCGTTTCACGAGCATATCCGCTCATCCGTGTCCGGATCGACGCGGGCAGCCAGAAGTCGCGCGCCCCATTCGAGGATTTATCCTCGTGGCAGCGTAATCCCAGGGCCATCTCCGCTGCGCAACTGTCACCACGAATAACGCGTGTCCCTCAACGAGGTTGACACGATCAAGATCTCGCGCACGTGACGCTTCCCTTTCCTTCCCCACTCCACACCAATCTTTTTTTTTCGATCGCCCAAGGCACGTGTTCCCGTCGATGGAATATCGTTATCGACCGATCAGACGATGGATAACACGAGTCGATATTAAAGAGTATAAAGGACAGGGTGCGAAGCAATTCTCGCCAACTACACGCCGATAACATCGATGTCGTCATTACTATTTCTTTTTTTGTCTTTATCTCGTACTAAATTACGGTCACATTTGCATTTCTAAACTAGATTTGTTTAACTTTCCAATTGGACAAGTACATGTATTCAACGATGATTGAAATGATTCATAAAAATCCAAGCAAAGGAATCTTAAGAATTAACGAGAGTTATTCGAGACATTGCATTGAAAAAGTGTATACTGACCGACAATATTAGGAAATCTCCTTAACACATATATTAATATCATTTTACCTCGATTGTATTAAAGGAATTAATCTAATGAAACTAAGATTCAAGACAATTATTACTATTCAATACCTAGCAAGAAGTATACACAGTTCACACAGTTGCGAAATAATTTCTCAAATTTGTTCCATTTCTAAAGAATCGTGCAGGAAATGGTCGGTCCGTGCGTCAAGCGAGCCGTAACGTAGCCACGAGCTGTGCCGGTGAAAATGTAAACAACGCTGGTGCGCGCGCAGCCTCGCGACGTTCAGATGTCGCTAATGACGCGGTACGTTTGAACGCGACAAATAACCGAGATAACTACGTAAAAGCGTGTTCGCCGCTACGTCGAGCGGATACGAATAAAAGCAACGCCGTTTGAGAGTATTTCGCGGATATTCGGGCTGTTATCTCCCTTCATAGTGCTCGATTGCGCCATTAGACGGTTCGTCCGCTTTCAGACAGCCAACGTGCTATAGTTTCTCTGCGTCCATAGATATATATATATATATATATGCACATGTACGCAGGTGTATTAGAATAGGCCTGCGTGCGTACATACCTACACATACCTGAAATAATATTACAAACGGAGGTTATCCGCCGGTCACGCTGCCAGTGGTGGCGGCGGTCGTCGCGATGGGGATGCTGGCCATGGTGGCGGTGGCGTTGATGGCGTTGCTGGCGACCTGCTGGCCGTTGCTGGTCGCGGCGTCGGCTGCGATAGTAACGCTGTCCGCCGCCCCGCGGTAATCCCCTCACGTAATCATTCACGCGATATTCCCCGTTATTGCGTCGACGGGTTTAACTTAATATTCGATTTAACTGATTTTTTCCTCGAATCTTGTTGTTTGCTACGTATCCGATTCGTGATTTGGTGAAAATTTTCGTTTGCATTTCGTGCCAATTTTTGTTTATATTTATTTGTAATATATGCTCTCTATGCATAAATAAATGAATTTATGTAATTCGAATTCGAAATCACGCGCAAATGTAGAATAACGTTTATTTGTTCGTTTCGTTTATTTATAATTTGAAAGTTTATCGTCCTCTATTTTTTTTCTCTTTTTCTTTTTTTTGATGCTATTTATGGGAAAACTACGCGCGTATTAAATGTAAAATAATATTTTTCTTTTATTGTGAAATAGCGCTTAAGTGTTGCCTCCAACTATTATTAATTCGTGAATTTCACATGCTTCGCGTACGTCTACCGTACAAACACACTTTGAATTTAGGTATTCAAGCTGCTGGTAGCTTGAACTGAAAGTTATACAAAAACATCGCAACAATGGATAAGTTATTAATGAAACGTTACAAGTTCACTAATACCTTACAAAAATATGTTGCGTAATAAAGTAATTGTTAATAAATTGTTAACAAATTTTTATCAATATTCTGCTGCACAGAGTTGAATATATATATATATATTGTAAACTCTATTTTAACAAGCTCTCGCAATCAATATGGATCAGAACGAGCAGTCATCGAGCTATTCGTTTCACACTTTGAATATTAATACGTAATAATTTTCCACAGAAAGATACACAGAAGTTTGCACATCGATTTCAAATATAAACGAAGCTATTGAAAAAAATTTCGCGATGAAATCGAAATCCACTTTGCCTGTCGACTTGCCCTCATCCCCTTTTCTACCAACTCATTTCATCACTAGCCATGACTTTGCCGTTTCTTGTTCGACGAACGACCCCTTCTTTCACGTTTATAAGCGAGAATAAGAATCGAATAACGTTCCAAGCTGCTATAAAAATTGAAATCCCGTACGAAGTAGCCCATCTCTTTCCACCTCATCACAACTGATCCTGTCACCTCGGTTATGGATACTTATCCGCAAGATGGCGCGAATAGTCGCGAGCACAAAGCATCTCGTCGTACGTACGATACGAGCACGTGTCTGGAAAATATCCAACCATTTGAATATCTCGTAAACGTATCGTAGGATCCAAATGCAACTTAGTAATCATCGAGAGCAAAGTTTATCGCGTATATATGAAGAGTACGTGGGAAAAATCTTGGCGAGTTTATTCCACCGAAATAGTGAAATGTCGTTGAGCGAGGTTATGTGTTGCGCGTGTCGCATCGATTATGGCCGGGCGATAGAAATTTGCCTTTCAAATTTTAGCACAGTTTTGACAAGTTTTTTTTGCAAAACACCACTCGGATTTATCAGAGCCTTGCTGTTGCTGTAGATTTGAATTGCTGCGTATCCCGGGATATTTCCAGGCTCGAATCATATTTTACTCGAAAGAATATTTTAAAAGGAATTAAACTCCATTGAATAGGGAATTTTCCGATCCAATTTCTATTTGTCCATATATAAAATATCAATTTCAAAAAAAAAAAAATAAAAAGTGTTCCATAAAAGTTTGTTTACTATTTCAAGTTCGTGGAGAACGTGAAATGGACGAAGAATTGGTTTTACGTTATATCGTTTTCAATTTACGTTTCGCTATTCGGTTTACTTTATTTTTATGAGATTGTTGATCAATTCCCTATGGACAGTTATACCTCGTCACGAGATATACGTTCTTGTTACGTAGTTTAACCGTAATGAATTTTTTTCAAATGGTCGATGAACATTTCAAGCGCAAAAACAGGTAAAACACCAACGTTCGTTTCTTCAACGTTTTAAGAAATTTAAAAGTCTATTCACAAGCGCACGGGTTCAGGAAAAAATTCGCGTTATAAAATTTTCACAAATCTAATTATCGTTAATCGCTGTTCGGTGCAGCACAGCCAACGATAGCTGCGTGTCTGCAAAAGCATCGGTCGGATTTCGCGTTTTCGTCGCGTGGGAAAGCTCCACTCTACTAGGGAAGGCTCTCCACTATTCCAAGCAACGAAGATACGAAGACACGACGAAGGTCTCACCCTTATCTTGTCCCAACTCTCTGGCTCCACGTTCATAAAGTCTCGAGGTTAAGCTCGAAGGGAGCTAGTTCGACCTATCCTCCTGCTCTTTCGTCAGATTCATCCTCTGCCCTCTCTCTCCCTCTCTCGAGTCCTCTTCTGAGCTTCCACGCGTACCTAGGCTTGTACCGACTTGACCGAGAACGTATAATCCGCTGCACACACCGGCTACAACCCATTAGTTGCTCACCCCTCACCCCCAGTTGGCTGACGTCGCTGTATCCAACCCTCTAGACCAGTCCACTCCACCCTTTAGCCGGTACCCTTAATAATGCATCCGGAAGATGCTTAATCGAGTCTTGCAACTCATTTGTGATTCGGTGGATGCGCTCCCGTAACTCTCTCCCCCTCCTCTTCCTCTCGTTCACGCTCTCCGCCGTCTTTTCGTCCATCCTTCCGTTTCTACTTGTTCGTTGCTCACAGGTATTGATGAAAAAAGTGCGAAGAAGTTATTCGTTATCTCATTTACGACCTCGTTCGTTGCAATTTTCGCTATCCAGTTCTTGAAATTGTTGAGAAAAAAATATCGAGTCGTTAGAGATTCTGTAATTCAAGATAATTTCGCATTTCACACGGGTCAACGCTTCAACTTACCACGTGACACCATCCATTCCACCGACTGTACACTCTTATACGCAAACGGCGTATCCCAGTTTCTCGCGAGTTGTTCCCTCTCTCTTTCCTCTCGTTGCCTCTCCGTCGCTCGCTCGACTCGCGCTATCCTCCGTCTCGTTCCCCCCCTCCCGAGTGCAGCCCACGGTCAAAGAGAAGTTTTCGCCGGGCAATTCGCTCCCGGCAGGTTACCGCTGCATCGACGAAAGCCTTCGAGAGTCCAGGGGAAATTGAATGACCGCGACTCGCCGTGAAGTTTCGATTCGTTGATTTAATCAGCTTGCTCGGGATGCCTCGCTTTCTCTGTCTCCTATCCTCCTCCCCCCCTTTTCTTTTTTTGCTTCTGAATGGCAGCCGTTGCAGCGTGTGACCAATTCGGTTCCTGACAAGTCAGGTGGGATCCTATTACACGTTTTTCTCGGCTCGTAAATTACCGAGTCGTACGATTGTTCAGAGAGAATTCTCTCGAGATCATTTATTTTAGAAATTATGGATTATTTTTTGAATCTTTCTCGAGTGAAAATTGAAATTTTCTTCGAGTAACAAGCGCGTGTTACTTTCTTTCGTCTCCTTTCACTTTTACTTTTCCTTTCTTCCCACCAATTTCTTGTAATTTCTCTTTTCTCCGTTCCTCCTCTTGTTTTTATTCTGTTTCCCTTTCATTATCTTTTTATTTCCTTATTTACCCTCATCCACCTTCCCCCTTCTTCACGACATAAACCCATAGAAACCCAATACGCCCTACTTCGAAGATTAGAATTTACTGTATGGATCGTTATACGATGAATAAACCGGTCATAAACTCCGCCAAGAACCTGCAACACCGACCCCGGCTAAAACCATAAAATCCTATTCCTTTTCACCCTCCACTACCTATACTTGTCATTAGACTCCCTTCTCCTCCTTCTTTCTGTTAAAGAAAAAAATGAAATAGTCAAAAGAAGGATTGAGAAGAAGAAGAAAAAAGAACAAGCATCAAGAGTTGGAGGGATAATTAGCACTAGTGAGTCGTAGATAACGAAGTACACCGTATATACAATGGCAATTATACCCTCTCGTTATACGTTGTATAATAATGAGAAACGTTATTCCTCTCCCTCCCTCTCTCTCTCTCTCTCTCTCTCTCCTAGCCCACGTTTGTTCGTATCTATTGGAATGCAACGATGTCATCCGCGTTAATTGGAGATGCCGCATAGGTGCATTATATCCGCGCGGCGACGCCACGATCAACCGCGAAGCGGCGCGATGTTGCCCACCATTAATTTACAAAACGATGATTAGGGGACGGTTTGTTGGTCGGATGAATCGAGCGGTGTCTCGATTCGGTTTGTTAAAAATGGAAAAATTATTCTTCTGGAAATTCAATCTGTGGAAATACTGGAACTTGGTGAATTGTAAATGAATATGAGTGTAACTATGCTCGAAGGGTTTAGTAGAGTCTGGATGTTATAATAAAATAAAGACAAAGGCGTATAAAAATCTTAAAGTTAAAATTCAGATGAAAAGTGGATAAATAAACTTTGCGTTTCGCTCGAATACATCAACAATGTACTTTATGTTAATTAATGTCAAAATAAAATCGTGCAACAACAACCATAATACAAAACCGTAGGAAAAGATACTTATCGACTGTATATATAAAAGTGGAAGAGGGAAGAAAGAGGGAAGGAAAGAAAGGAAGAAAATTGGCCGATGAATATGCATAAACCAAGGGCGAAGACACTTTTAACGATCGGGGCAAATTAGAATGTAGTGCCTCGTGAAAGTTACGTAATTCACCGGTCCCCTGTAATTAGTGGCTCCTGATGCGCGTAAAAGGAATCCACGTAGCTGCAGTGGTTTACTTTCGCGCTGTGTATCGTTCCAAACATTAGGGATGGGACGTGTTCAACGTTAAACGCCGAATTATCCGCATTCCGTCCCATGATTTTTCCAACCTTTTCCGGTTGATGCCGGTAACTATGGCCACTTGCCGCCATTGCAGATGCTAGCGCCTTGGTTTCTCATTGTCACCGCAACCACCTAAATGGCTTCATTGTTCTTAATGATACTGGCACTTTTACAGCGTCGAAGTGCAGCCAAGTAGCGTCTGACTGTACAATCACGATTAGAACGATGGCTGTACTTATATCCAGACAGGTAAATTTATAGACATTGGACAATTATTATTATATATAGTCTGACATGCATCGATAAAAGTGAGAAGTAGGGAATGACGAGGTTGGAATAATTAGAGCGATATGAATAAGTGCAAAATTATATTAAAAAATGTAAGGTAGTTATTTATCCTTCGCAACGAGATTGGCCTTGAGTTAACAATTTCGTAATTAGTGGTAATTATATAAATTAGATAAAAGAAATTCTGAAATCATTTCTTTAATAGTGGAATAAAATAAATAAGCATGTATCTACGACGATATCTGAAGATTTCACGTTCGATTTGGAAAAAAAAAACGCGTATCCCCCTTTCTTTCCCCTCCTTCGTTTCACCCACGGTCAATTTTCCAAAGTAATATTTCCAGTCGAACAGGGGACCGTGTAATTTAAACGAAATCATAAAAGTGCGAATTGCTACCGGGGTAAAAAATCGCGGTACGTGCGCGATGAATGGCCCCCAGTTTTTGCCTTCGTTATTTTCCAACCATTTCCCTCCGCTCTGGTGTTGCAGACGTGCTCTTTTCTACGTGCTAGCGATCTTGACTTGTAACGTTTCATTAATTTCATTAATCATTGCTAATCGATAACAAATGCGGAACAGCAAATGCGACCAAATCATTTCTTGTCAAGAGTATTGTATTTTCAAATTTACCTTCAATTACTTCTCTTTTTTCTTTTTATCGATATTGCAAAAAAATTTTTCTCAATTTAATTTTTCTTTTTCGTATTGTCTATCAAAAGGGACTTTCGAATCGTGTCGAAACTTTCTGTGGATTAAATTATAACTTCTTCCTCTTTCTGTTCTTTCGTCGCTCGTATCTATTATCCTCTTCTCTTCCTCTTTGTTTCTCCTATCTTTTTTTCTTCCTCCTTTTTTCCTTTTTTTGTTTTGTAACGTGGAGAAACGTGGAGAATTTTTTATTGCAACTGGATAGAAATATCAGCCGGTTGAATCTGGAGCGCGTTGCGCTCAATTTTTGAAGAGTTCCATTTTCACGGTAGGCGAATGCAAACCACCGGCGGGCCTCTCCAACGATGCTTACCTCAAAGGATATTTTTTGATAGTTCCGAAATATTCACGGAAAATAGTTCATCCGTTGCTACAGCAAGTCGGACGAGAATGGTGGCGAGTTTTCATAAAGAGGACGGTCGCAGAGAGTGGGTGCGCGAGACAGAAAAGTTTGAAACGCGTGTACGATTTCTCTCGCGCATAGAATCATCGACACGTGAAAAATACACCGGTGAAACTATGTATGCCTATGATTTTCCTTTATTATTCTCCCTTCCTTTTTTTTTTTTACATGTGTAATTTATTTCAGAAAAATTTTTTCCGCATTATATTCCTTCCAACAAGTAGTTGGCAATACTTTCATACGAAATAAAAGACACGTATTTTTTTACAGCCATAATTCCATATATAATTCATCGTCAAAAATTTAATCAAATTAAATTTAATCAAAAAAAGAGAACGATCTGTAACTATATAAATTTCCATCGTAAATTCACGTAAATTCCAGATATTATTCTTTTCATAACCAGTTTCATTTTCTCTGGCGAAAAGGCTCGACGCAATTTTCGAGTCACCCTGCGCTCCGTGACGGTCCCCACAGCGCCAACGTATTTTTCTTCCGTACCGTTTCCACCGATTCATTAATTGCTG
Organism: Apis cerana; assembly: GCF_029169275.1. Lineage (NCBI taxonomy): Eukaryota > Metazoa > Arthropoda > Insecta > Hymenoptera > Apidae > Apis > Apis cerana. The sequence goes on from NC_083857.1 coordinate 12,578,999, forward strand.
ACCTTGTTAGCGCGGCATTGTGAAAGCGGCGGTGGTCCCGCGACGGTGCTTGGGCCGCACCCACGGGACTCCACCCTTGGGCCGCCAAACGGGACAAAGACGGAGGACAGAGCGCGAGAATCGTGTCGAGGGATCGGTGGAAAGCGACGAGGAGGGAGAATCTCGCTTGGTATTGTCATGCATACAGCCCTGGCACGTAATAATGCCGGCCCTTTGTCGCTTATGCGCCCCTCTTGTTTTCTGCCTCGCCCCCGTCACGATCGCTTTGCCCCCCACACCCTCGTTGCCACCGCTTCTATAACTGGCTTCAGTGGAATTTTCAGTATCTCTGCAGTGGAGAGGAATTATTTTTTTCTATTACGAAAGATTTAAGAATTTTGTTTGGCAAAATATTGTTGAAAGTGTGTATTGGTATTGTATTTCGTGGCATTGAAAAAATATTCCCAAAGTCTAGATATTTATATCTAGATATTTATATCGTATGATACTCGAAACTTCGAAACTTGGTGATTTTGCAAATTCTAGAAATTTCGTGGCGTTAAAAAATATTCTTGGAATCTAGATATTTTTTTGTATCCTCGAAACTTGAAATATTAAAAATTAATTTGAATATTGAACTCCGAAGAAATTTCGAGATTTAAGAATTTTAGCGTTCACGAAGTTAGAAATTTTATGTCACTAAAAATGATGACATTTTTTTTATACGAATATTTGTTTATTAAGATATTTTTTTTTTGAATATTTTTTTAAATTCGACACTCTGAGCTTCGAAATCTGATTTAACCTAGAAATGCTTCGCCGTTAAAAATTAATGTAAAAATACGTGAGGCGTGACTCATTATAGAAACGTGTTATAAGATGTGTCTCTATAAGTTACGTGTAGTTTGAGAACCACTGTATTCCCCAGCGAGTTGCCCTACATTTGTTCATGTAAGGAGGTTTGCAGGACCTCAGGGATCTTTCCTACGAACTTTTAATTGTCGATAGCTACAGAAGAAAACTTCAAACGTAATTATTCTCTTCTCTAATTTTATTTATTTCTTTTTTTTTTATTCTACCAAATTATTATGCTTGCATATGTATTTTATTTATTACTTTCGTCGAATGTATCCACCGAAATCAACATTTAGATTCATGTAACAAAAATATTTGAATATATATCTTTGAACTATTTTAGTATCTTTACTACTAAAAAAAAAAATATCCATCTTTATTTGCCAAATACATACTTCGTATGATAACCAAAAGAGGTGCACGTTATTTTAGATTCATCCCTATTACTTCCATCTCAATAAGTATTCGATAAATACTTCATATATATATATATATATCCTCAGCCATGAATTCGTGAAGAGTCCGCGCATTTACGAAAGGGAAGCCAATGGTTGGAAACGTTTGACCAAATTGTAGAAGAGTGTTTTATCGGCGATAAAGACGAAGAAGTGTCGTATTCCCGGCAACTTCGGCTTTCAGAGGCTGCGTATCGGCGTGAATGTTCCAAGTAGCTTCTTCGAGTAGGATGCAATATCTCCCGGTGGATTGTCGGCCATGATCGAAAGTTCTTGCAGCATTTCGAACTGTGTAACAACCGTCTACAGTCGGAATCCTATAGTTCAGTAATTGTCCTTCCGTGAACAAGTTGTTTGAGATATCCTTAAGTGAGGATCACAGTCCGGAGAGGATGCAGATCGTGCAATTGATCCATCCATCTTCACCGATTTCACGTCGACACCTTTTTAACAAAAGGTATCGAGTTCGAATTAGTTTATATCACGTGACAAATTGATCGTTCGTTCCCCATAGTTGGAAATTCGAGCTCAAAAAAAAAAAGCTATTCTTTTATTTCGAAAAACACGTCCCTCGTAATCGTAATAAATTGTGGAAACGATTTAATTTTAAACGAAATAAAACATTTTTTAGAATTAATTTCTCTTCAAAAACATTCACACATGTGTGTTTAATTTTTTTCCAATTAAGATTATTCTAAGTAAAAAAAAAAAAAAAAATTAAGAAAACAATTCGACAATCACTGCTTTGAAAATATCCTTAAAAAATACAAATCTTCCTTTCTAAATAAAACTCTCTGCTTCGAACTTAAAAGAATTTTCATCTAAAAACTCATCTTATCGGTATATCGTTTTCCCTGAACAAAAATCATCCAAATCAAGGTACGAAGTAAAAAAAAGAAACAAAGGAAAATAAGAAAACGAAGGTACGAAGAACGGTACGGATGTCGGAGTGTGAGTGCCGCGTTCTGACGAGGGACAACTGGGCCAATCGATACCGCAGCGACCGATGGCGGGTCGGGGGCGGATGGCAGAAGCAACGACGGGAACGGCGGCGGCGGTTGTAGGCCGGTGAACGTTTGCAACGCGTACGATGGAGGATAGGGGGATTTTGGGGGGTTGTAGGTGGCAGTAGGCAGCGGCAGAAATGTCGCGGGGATAGCGGCCGTGCTGCGTGTCGAATGCTATCAACGAGCACCGTGGTGGCACCACCGTCGAAGCGTGGCCGCCGTTTACTGACGCGGTGCGCATGCGCGCGCAACGAACCACCAGCATTTTCCACCACAATGTTGTTGGACCTGTCGTTTTGGCCCGTATTTCGATTGTTGTTGATCGAGTCGTGTCGCCGGGAAAATTTCCATCGCGCCGATCGATTTCCCGGTTCACGTCCCACGGTGAACTTCCTTTCCTCGCCTCTCTCCGTCCCTCTCTCGTTCACACGTCCCGCCGGCTCGGCCACGCGAGCGATCGCCACCTGGCCGAGTGTTACGTGCGTGTACAGTATCCCAAGCCTTCCCTCATAACCTTAAAGTTCGAAACGCGACGACCGTTCGCTGTGCGACTCGGCAGTGTTTTCGGCGATTTGTAACGAACGAATGATACACTGTTTCTGTTATGTCGTGTGTACTTGTGTAACCGTAAATAGTGCCGTCGGTAAAGTGGCCGCCTCTTCGATAGATCTGTCAAGTTGACAGCTACGTTGAAAATTATTAGGCGCGTCGTGCGCGGAACAAGGCGTGCCTTGGCGGGATCGTGACGATTTATCGTCGAGGAAGTATCGAGGATTATATTATGCTCGTTCTCCATTCGTCCGTGTGAACTATGGGGCGAAAGGTGAAAGGTAAACGACCGTCGTTTCGTTCGACGATGGTCGTGTGACTTGTTTACGCGTTTTTGTTATGTACAGGTGTATAGTGGATTTATGTTTCGAATTTGTTCGTGAGAGATCCATGGTTTTCGAGGAGGATAAAGTGTTCGGTTTATGAGGATTCGGATAAAGAGCTATATCGTTTGGAAACGGACTATATACTGTGCAGGAAGTGGCGAATAGGCGATCTCGCGACTGTTTGAGATGGAAGTGAGTAATAGCAGAGTAAAGTGACCGCTGTATTGGTCGTGATGATCATCGTACGGCCATAAACTGTCGCCTGAGTGATTCAATTGCTACCGCAAGCCGACCCAGCAGCAACGATGCATCACTATTATACGCAAGAAGACATAGATCGTGTTGGTAAGCGAGGGTTTGGGTTTGGTTAATGTTCACTCGTTTTTCCTCTAAGTCATGCTTTAAATTTAACGATTTAATTTAATAAGAGGGGGAAAATAGCTGCGCAATATCATTTTATTTAGATGGAAATTTTATTAATAATAATAATATCTCCATTTTATTTCTATTTTATTGTTTCTATTATAATATAATATTTCCAAATTAATTTCAACTTATTCCTCAAAAATAAGAAAAATAAATAAGATAATAATCGTCATTCATTATTTACATTTTAATATAGAAGAAAAATGAAATGTCTGTACCAAACAACTTCAAAAACTATTCAACATCAACAAGTTCGTAATTATCAAGTGATCGGTGTTCCCTGATCGATGAAACGAGGTCAGGTCAACAGGTCCACTTTTAACTTTGACCTAAAACTTCACCTGTTAAAGGTGATACGGGGAAGTAACAGACACGCCACCGAAACACCAGCGCGGAGATAGGCGGTGTCGCTAATTATTCGACGAAAAAAAGCGCCGCCTGGAGGATTGTATACGATTACAAAGTTTGTCGACCAACTCCTTAAGCGATCCACGTCGGCGACATCGATGATTTACAATGCAAATGTCGGGTGGCGCGTAACTTGGTAGAATTATCGGTCAAATCGCAAATTTCATCGGGCCTGGCTCCAGCTGTAAATTGTTCCTTCGCGTATTTACACGGAATTAAAGCTGCTCCTTCGAGACCGCTCAAATTACCTTATGACGTCATCTAATTTGCCGAGTTACACCACGCCAAATGTATCGCGGTAAATGCGATTGTCGTAGTTTTAGCTGCTTGCGATTATGAACTCGGAATACATAATAGACGTTGCGGTAATTGTTGATGGTAGTAATACATATAGGAAGATTATGAACCTGATGAATTCGAAAATATTAGAAAACCTTACATGTGGACTTTTAATACCTCTATAAGATTTTACTTGAAGAAATTATTTTTGAATTTTAAGAATATATGAATATATTCATAGAAATGATAGAAATTTATCATTCGTGATCGATTCGATTTTGTAGTAGCTCTAAAATTTCCATCGTTAAACATGGCAATTATCGACGACGAATTTTAAAGCATTTGAAAAAGTTTTCTTTTTAGAAATAACGGAATATTGTTCTCTCCTGTCTTTTATCCGTTGAATAATCGTATGTTCTCTTAATTATCATCAAGTATCCATTTCCAAATATGAAAAAAGTCATTGGAAGATACTTTTTCCGAAACTTTTTCAAAGCGACGAATTCCTCTGACATTTTCATCACGGCTACGTTCCTTTCTGTGTCTTTTTTTCTTTTTTTTTTTTCCACCCGTACACGGCGTGAAAACACGCGTGCGGTATTCTTAACATTAACGCGCCTATTTGGGAAATGTATGCAGGTTGGATCCCAGGCGTACCGGCTACCCCTTGTACCCGGGATTATATTAGGTCCTTCAGGCTTTCCGCGCGAGTCTCCAACGGAATATAAATTGGGTTGGATACGATAGCGGCGAAACGAAGGAATGGAATAAAATTTGCAACGTCTCTCCGCGACGAGCGCATCGATTTCGATGGAAAAATAAAAGATTCTCGATAATACCGCCCAAATGAATCTTCTCAGATGACATTTATTCGAAGAATTTTCAAAAATCTTCATTTTTGTTCCAATTTCTTTCCACTTACCTCACCATTCTCTCTACTTCTTCCCACCACATAACCAGCCACCCCTCATCCACTCCACGAGCAACCTACGAACTCCGCCACCGCTCTTACCTTATCAACCGCTACTCCAAATCCTACGCTACCCCACAGATCCCCCCAGTGACGCCCAGGAACGAAACTCGGGCCGAAATCCCACCCATTACAAACAATCCCACCGATCGTAGCCGCGCTCGCGTGTTCACAATCCAGCGGAGCGCGGTCACGTGGGACGCCACTTGACTCCTTTATTCGATCCGTGTAAAAAGAAATGTGGACGGGTCGCGTCTAGGTTGGGACAATAAGAAATGGAGAAGCGGGCGGAGGACACGCCATCTCATTGTTCGTGGCACGGTGGTGGTCGTCGCACGTACGCGTTCCCCGTAACGCATTCTGCTTTAAGGCCACCCTGCTCGTAAGCAAATTAGAATGGCGCACGTGGCTCGCATAAGTCGGCTTCGTGTCCGCCGTGCTCCGTCGTGTGGGGCCTCTGGGCGTCGAGCTGGATTTGTAAGGCCACCTTCTCTCTCTCTCTCCCCCCCTGCCCCTTGCTCCAACGGGCTTTTCTGCCCGTGTTCTTCTCTCGCCCAAAGGGCACGAACGCATCGGCAATTACGCCACTTTATTGCTAGGGTTACGCGTCGTGAGCGGAATTAATGCAATCCGCCGGGGTGGGGTGGCCACCGTTTCTTTCTTTTTCTTTTCTTTTTCGTGCGTTTTCCCACCGTCTGGCTCGCGTGTTTTGTTCGAAGATTCTTCATGCACGCCAGCTAATTGAATTCGAGGCTATTAATCGTGCGCCATCTACCACGGTAACATTTAACGCCACGAAAGGAATTTTTTCCCCTTCTCTTTCTTTCTCGATCGAGACAGTATTTATTTATTCTTTTTTCTTTTTTTTAACGGAATCAGCGAGTTCAAAGTTCGTCCCCGAAGTAATATAATCTTCGCTCGTATTTTCACGAATTCCTGCGCGGACGGAACGCCGTGCGAAAATCCAGCAACGAGGCGAGTAAACAAAAATATCAGCACGCGAATAAAAATGTAAATATCGGCGTCGGGAAGGGTTAAGGGATTTTTATCCGGAATGAAATTACGGGAGTGGAAGTGGCGGTGGGGCTGCGTAAATACATTGTAGACGCGGCATAGCGGCGCACCCTCCCTCGATTTGACTTTTATTTATATCCTCGTGGGGATAAAATGGGCATTGCTATCGCCGAGGCCGTCAATTGTGCCCTGTCATCCCTCGTTTCGGCTTTGGCCCGCGCGAAAACGCGCCTCGGCGCAAACAAGTGTCTCCATAAGTGATCATCGCTCCCCCCCTCCCCCTTTAAATTGCGACCATCTCGTACGTTCGCGTTTAATCGACGAGCACGGAGAATTGAGGTGGCCGGCGTGTCGCTAGTGTCGTTCTTGCTCGTGTGGGAATCGGGTGAATTGTACGCGAGTTAGTCTCGTAATGGGGCGCGTTTATCTCTGCGTGTCTTGAACGTGCGGGGTGTGGGTGATAGATTTAATTCTTTTCGCTCGATATTCTTCGTTAGCCGTTGACAATTTTAACAGAAAGGAAGCTGTTCGATATGAATGTATATATATATATATGTTTCTATTGTTTTCTTTATCTTTTCTCTCTGTGAACGTGAAATTTGCATGGAGAATCTTTCGAGAATCTAGATATATTTTTTTTTTGGCTTCCTTGTTTTCCTGTTGGGAATTTTTATTTCTTTATGAGCTTGAGAAAATTGGAATTATTATAAATATTGGAAGGATGTAATGAATTTATCAGTGAGGTGGAATATTAAAATTGGACAAGTAAGAACAATTTGTGAGATAATTATTCGAATGGCGATAAAAAAATATGGAAGAAACGAATTTTATCCGTTCAATCTGCCCTGATTGAATTGGGATGAATTTGAATAAAAAGAAATCGGAACACAAGGCAGCGTTTTCCAATCTAAAAAGATAGATATCAAAATACGTTTCAAATAGATAAATATTTATACGTGCTTTTTTTTTTCTCGTTCGATGTAAAATTTGCATGATGCAAACTGTGCGTGTATGCAAAAAAAAAAAAAAAAAAAAATAGAAACAAGAGGAGAGATAGAAACAAGAATTAATACCTTTTCAATTTCTCGATTGATATTTGTGGAACGAAATCAACGTTAAAAATAAGATATCGATGCTTAATATCGTTATAATAAGTTTACAAACTTAATAAATTTATACACGAGATAAATAATTATCTCGAAAACTCGTCCGGAATTCGTATCTCATACGATACATTCTGAAAAAAAGGAAGAAGCGAGTGAATAAATTTTTTCAGAAAGAAAAAAATTCCATCCAATTAACGTTTTCCAAAAGGAACTCCAGCCGTCCGTATAGGTTAGGTTCGACGATGACGACGACAATTGAGAATCCTTCACCCATGGAAAAAAGTGATAAGTATAATAGAAACTCTTCCTCCGTCTAACCTATAATTCACTATCGAGATCACCAGCCAGAAAGCGCGGAAAAATATCGAAGCCCTGATCTCTATAAAAGAGATCGCTTCTCTATTTTCTTCCTTTTTTTTCTTTTTTTTTTTTTTTCACCCACCTCGTTTCAACGCACTGTTTCAAACGTTGGAATATCTTCGCTGATGGAATTCGCGCTGATGAATGAAAATTGTTCGTTCCGGTCGTATTGAATTACCTGCCTACCTGGCTAGAGATCGATCTACGAGATTAACAGTTCGGATTAAAACAACACCTACGAGAGAGAGGAAGAAAAAGAGAGAGAGAATAATAAATAAATAAATAAAGATAAAAATAATGCGAGAAAAAACGATAAGGTTATTAAAAAAAAAAAAAAAGAAAAGAGAAGAAAAGAAAAAAATAACGCTTTGACGGATACGATTTATACAGCGGCGAAACGAAATATTTAACGATTATATCGCTCGGGACCGAAGCGTATTGTTCGCGCGTCGATTGCGCTCCGCTTCGAACGAACTCGATAGGCGGCTATATTATGCGCTTGATGGGATTCCGCTTCTCCTATAAAAGTCATCTTCCCTCGAGGGGTAAATATAAACCACTTTCCCCGTAGAAACAATGCCGCGGGGCAGAGTAAAAAAAAAAAAAAAAAAAGAACACCGTATATTTTTACCGTCACATCGCCGCGTCTTCGTTCCGCGCGCTCGATTCGCGACGCTGATGCATTTAAAAACGTGCTTTAATGTCGTTTGCTTCCTCGAAATTTCCCGCGACAATTGCCGGGAGTGAACGTAATTTCATCCGTCGCGGAGAAAGTTAGGTTAGATTGAATCGAGCTTACGAATTTATATCCCATTATACTTTCGATTTCCTTAATCTTCGTAATCTATTTATAATATGTATATATGCGATATATGCGAAATTGTATATCTCATCATTCTATATTATATCCCTTATTTTATCGAAGATCAGAATTCCAATAGGAACACGATTGCGAATCGACATTCTTCGTAATCTGCGTCAATTCGTTCTCCTCGCAATTTCTAAAATTCTTCAAAGCGAATGGACGCCGATTTCGTTGCGTTTTCTTCGCCGTGGAAAGTATTGTCGCACGCAACGCGAGGGACACAAGTCGGTCAAATGACAGCTAGTTATAAATCGATCGTTTTCGAGACGGATCAACAACCGGTGCGGCGAAAGTAACGAACTTCCCCACCTTCGATTTGGAGGGAGGGGGGGATGATGAGCAAGCGGCAGGAACGGTTTAATGTGTAAAACTGCATTTAACTCGATTTCCCGGCAAAATGGGTTGGCGCTAATAAGATTCATGCAGAACAAAAGCGGCCATGTAAAACAAGTTACGTGACGTAAATGCGCGATTCGCCGGCAGCTGGCGCGACGAGAGGGCGCTTATTGCAATTTATCCGCGGCCATACGCGGAATTTGCTCGCATATGTAATGCATACAACTATGGGATTCAACGGTATCGGTTCCTTCTTTTGCTCACAATGCTAATTCTAAAATCGATATCGTTTCAATATTTGTTTCTATTTATCCTTTCGCAAGTGTTCTATTTTACACTATTTCATATGTTGCAATTGTTTTATAATTTTTTTTAGTAAAAGACAATGATTAAGAAAAGAGGTTAGAGCGATTGACACAGAGCGTATATTGAGATTATGTATTCCATAAATTTTTTTTTATTGTAATAATTATTTTAAAAAAATAAGAAATATCAGCAATAATGATCAAAGTTTAATAAAAAATCTGTGTAATTTATAAATAAGGTAAAACTAGTTTCTAAATTAATAATATAAATCGATATAACTTAGATTATAAAATTTTATAAATACATTACACTTTATAATATTTTTAACACTTTATAATATCCGGTTTTATCAAATTCTTCTCAATATTTTTTTCAGAAAAAAAAGAACCACTTAATCACAATTTAAGATCCACTTAAGATTCCTAGCTTTCTCTCAAAAAATCTTCATCTTTCTTCATTGGATTGATTTCAAAACGGATGATTTCTTGCAAACAAAAATATATTTTGTCGCTCGATTTTATCCCATCTTATCTCCATATAGCAAATTGTTCGAAAATTTTAATCGAAAATATCCAAAAAAAAAAAAAAAAAAAAAAGAGAAAAAATTAACCAATATACAATTTTTATAAAATTATAATTCTTCCTCATAAATTTTAACGCGTCGAAAGGGAAGACACGACGTCCCTTTCTCTCTTTATCGTTGTTATATCGATCGAAATTATTCCGGGGACGATATTAAAACGATATTGACGCGTTAACCGGCCCGTTAAATCGTATAATCGTTTGTCTCCGACGCTAATTCACCGGTTGCTCGCGACTGCATTAACGAATCGGATCATTTGCAGAGCCGTTGTTTAAGCGACTCCTCGCTCGACTCATTACATTAATGATATTTTATTCCTGTGTGCATCTCCCAATTCTGAAATAGCTCGTCTGCTTTATATTCCCGCCTCCAGCTGGAATTTTTGGGACAACATTGGGGACGTGGGAACTTTCGTCGATGCGTTACTTTCGAGAAAACATTGCGCCAGATTTATTCGTTAATTTTACGCCCGGCAGTTGATCAACTTAATCATATAATTGAAAAGCGACGGTTCGTAATTGTAATAAGCCATTACACAGGGAAGTTGGTAATTTTAACGGATGATAAATATTAAAATACAAACGTATCGATACCCTCGATAAACTTTTGCAAAATGTTTAAAATCAATTTTTCGTTCGTCGAGATTATCAAGGCACACGGTATATTTATTATTTATTATTATTTTTCTTGTTTATCTATTCGTTTATATATAATATCTCGACATTAAGGAAAAGGAAAGAAAGAGAGAGAAATCGTTAATTAAATGTTCGATCAAGCAGCATGTTCCCAAAGACGAGAACACAGTCGCGCCTCTAGCGGCAGTTAGTCCTAACTGAACTCGTTCTGGCACGATAACGGGCGAATTGGTACAGTGTTAAGGAGGCAAAGGGTTCGAAATAACCGCGGCTGATTATCATTCGCTTATCGTTTTCATAATTAACATATTAGAGAAGAAGTTTCGTGGAGGGAGAAGGAGGGGGGAATGAGATAAACGAGGACGAGGGGGAAAAGAGCGTACAGAAGTAATCTGGATGAGGGCCAGAAGCTAATTCCCACAGTTTGAGTTGATGAAGGGAACGAGACCGTTCCAGGGCGAAGCTAGTTAAAGTTCAGCCGCTTCTATTTCCGGTTTTACTCCTAATAGCGGACTCCTACGCACGTAACGTGTGCAAATGTAACGCGCATCTTACGATTCAGTTAGGATATTTTTATCCTTGATTTCTACTAAATTGAATCACCGTTCGTGATGTAAATCTGACGACCGACGGGACGATAATTAGATTTTATACTTGGGTTTGGTTTGCGAAATGATTGGAAATGAGCGAATATGAATAATTCAAAGAAAATTCTAGAATGTGTATTAAAATTAGTAATTAATAAAAGCTCATTTTTAGCAAAATGTGAAAAATTGATGGAAAAATTGGTAGACATTTTATTTTAATGAGGAATCGATGAAGTTGCAGATGAATTATTAGATGAATTTGAAGATAAATGAGAAAGAAATAGGAAAGGAATTGTCCCTTCCTTTCAGAATCGTCTCTCATCCTTTGATAGATCTCGTGTCAGGTTAGAATCAATTATTTCAGGACACACAAACGTCTAGACTTGTATCGATCTGTCTCGCACGATACATCAGCAGATCCTGTACTAATAAACATTCATTAGTCGCCAAATCGATAGGAACCTGAAGATATTGGCAACGTGTACGCTCGCCAATACGGGACAGAGGGGCGCAAAAGCAAGAGACCAATTTGTTGACACAAAAGGGAAAATTCGTTCTCTTTCGAAATGAATCGTCTGATGTACGATGCTTTCGATCGATTTTTAACTCCATTCCATAAATTACACTCGAATTATTCACGTGAAAAATTTTTTCAATTTCAATAGATAAAACTGCAACTACTTATCACAAATTATTTACGAAAACCGAGAAAATTTCTCTGCGAACAATTTATTAACATCCTCATTTTCTCTCAAGATCAGAAATAACATTAGAACAATAGTATAAACCAATTACTATGTCTTGTTACATTGACACATGGGCGTTAAATATCAAAATTTTAATTCCTTGATCAATTTCGTGTCAAAGATATATTTCCAATGCGAACACGACTTAAACCCTTTTCCCAATTCTCCCTCAAACACATACCAAACTTATATAGAAATCAGAAACACCGGCAACTCCTTCAACAACCCTCTCCCAGTAAACCAACGCAACAACAACTTCCGCAGCAGGAAACGCTGCTAATAGCCCGCGAAGCGCGAGAAACGTAGTCCCAAACGGCATTTACGCTTGCCGCTAATTGTACCGCAGCTCGCCAGTCCGCGGCTTCAGGCGACCCGTTCCCCAACTCTATATTAATCCATCCACGCTATCCGCCCGAGAGAGATGGGGCGAGAATGGATGGGTGGAGGGGAGCGGAACAAGAAGCTTCGAATGGAAGCAGCAACGATCGTCGATTAACCACAGGCGGCAGCGGTCGTCAGACAATATCCGCGGCTCTTCACCAAGTACTCTCTGTTAACGATCATAACGCATCATGCAAACCTATAAGGGTTAAAGCGGCGATCAGGATGCCCGGGCACGCATCCCCGTGGATTACCTTCACTGCCTCCTCCCCTCCTCTCCCCCCTCGCCCGCCCCGCTTTGTTTCCATTGGCCGGCCAACGATTTTCGTTGCACAATGCACCGCACGACGATGGTTTACCCTTCGTCGTCGCCGCCATAACTGCCCCTTTTCTATCCCTCCCCTTAAAATCCTGCAATCGAGTGGCAGACTATCGAGAATCAGCCTGGGATCGCCATTATCGTTAATCAACCCGGTGTTTACGGAGTCTTAAGCGACACTCTGTTTGCTCCGCGAACGCAACCGAGTCGCACACTAGCGCCACGCGTTTCACCAACGGGCTGGATGGAATGAAGAAAAACGGTATGGGGATACGGCGGCGAAAGGTGGCATTTTGCGCGGCATAATTGAGTTGTTACGGAGTCGCTTGGGGGAAATCTTTTCGTTGTTATATTGTTCGATCTATCACGCAGGGTTTTATTTTGATATGTGTATTACTTCTAAAGTGCCGCAAATAAACAAACGATAATAAAAAAACGATAATCCTTTCGACGAATGATTGTTAAGCAAAATCGAAGAATCCAATTTCTTGAAAAACGCCTGAAAAAGGATATTTTCTCTGCTATTTAAGTAATGCTTTTGTAATTAGTAAAAACATTTTTGTAATTAGTAAAAACAGAAGTTAATTAAACGGAATATACTCAAATTCTTTCATTATATATCAATTCAAATTCCTTGTTCATTCGTGAAAACTACAAGCATATATATATACATATGATAATCCTTTCGACGAATGATTGTTAAGCAAAATCGAAGAATCCAATTTCTTGAAAAATATCTGAGAAAGGATATTTTCTTTGCTATTTAAATAATGCTACATTTTTGTAATTAGTAAAAACAGAAGTTAATTAAACGGAATACACTCAAATTCTTTCATTATATATCAATTCAAATTCCTTGTTCATTCGTGGAAACTACAAGCATATATATATATATATATACATATATATATATTTTGAAATATCCTGTATCTCTACGCGAGAAGATCTCCCCGAGGAGAAAAAGGTAACCGTCGCGCTCCAGAGATTCCCTGGCGGACAGCCAAACATCCACCAACCAAGAAACCCTCAGACTCAACTGTATCCACTCCATCCATGGACCTAGCCCATCCACCATCCTCTCCTCTTTCCCCTTCCCTCCTTTCCTTGTCTAGCGTCTCCCTTTCTTTCTAGCCTTCCCCCTCCCCCAGCTCTTTACTCGCATCTCCCGCCACCGAAATTCCATTTTCTAACCTGCAACGCCGCCTCTCCTCCCCCACCAAAGCTTCTTGCACGTCCTTTCGGCTGTCACTCCAACTGCTCGCTATCGTCCCGGTTATCACTCTCGTATCCACCGCTTCTATCTGCCCCACGCTTTTCACTCTCCGCTCACTCTCGTTTCCTTCGCTCTCTTCCGTTCCCTCGCGTGGTAGACTGGCGCTTAGAGTTTTCTTCAGTGGAGGGGGAAGGGACTCGATCGTTCTCGTTAAGATGGCGCGTGGTTCGATCACGTGAGCTTGGCAGAGGTCGTTCCGCGCGATGGAATGGAGAGCGAATGGGGAGCGATAAATATCGATCGAACGTTTCGAGGAGGATTTTCGCTGAAAAACAGTTTAAGAAGATTATCTAAACGCGAGTATCGAAGCGATCAGCGCAATAAGATAATTGGTCGTACACGATCGAAGCGGCTCGTGTCATTAACCGTAGTGGTGCATCGACCCAGTTGTTGCCGCGCCATTAACGGGTAATGACACTTTTTTCGAGCGGAACTCGACCGAACTGGATCGGCCGTCGATCGTTCCACCCGTTTGGCTACGAATACCTTCGAAGTTTGAACGTTGCTGCGATTTGAAAGAGCGTCGAGATTTGTAGACTGAAACGAATTTACATTTTACAGATACAAAAATACGGTGAAACTTAATAGACGGTTATTCGATAGAGATGATGACCAATGATGGAAATAATTGATAGTAATAAATCAGGAGTAAATTAGATGAATGAATCTTTTATATATTTATCTGATCTAATTATATGAATTGATTATTCTCGCGTTATTTTCACTCTTTGTTAATTAACGTGGAGAAGAAGATTATTCTAATTTATTTCTAATTTCTGATTTCGAAAAAACAAAATTATTAGAGAAATTAATAATCGAATATCTGTTTTTACTCTCGATCGTTAATTATACAACGTTGTAGAAGGTTAAGTACAAAGACGCGCTCTCTGTCGGCCGATTTTCGAAAGTGAAGCGAATTATCGATCGCAAGAGAGTGTTAAGATGACGAGAGGCAACGATCGTAACAACGGATGTCGCGATTTTTCAGAGTGAAAATCGGCCGGAACACGAAACCACCGACGGAACCGGCAATTTCATCGAGCGAGCTTAAACAGTCACGCGAGATGATTGATCTTCCCTCTCGCTCGATACATTCGTTTTTTGCGAGAAAAAAAAAGAAGAGAAGAAAGGGGGGAAGGGAAAAAAATAGTGTCAATCGCTCGCGATGTTCTGCATCCAATGTTCTGGCGGACAGTTTGATCGATTCGAGGAGCGTGCTCAAACGGAGTACGGTGAATTTCGACGTTTCGAGCGTTGCATTCGGTGTGATATTGGGCGAAAATGGTTCAGAGCTCATTCATATAATTTTTTTCGTGAATGGAGCGAAGAATGATTGGTATTGCATGATGAAAAATGAAAGGAATTTTTTAATGTATTCTGGAATAATTAAAAATCGTAACATTACATCTAGAAAGGTATTCATGTTATTATAATTCTTTCAAAAAATATTCCAAGCGTGTTCAGAAACAAACAAAGTTATATATAACGGTATGATGTATAAAGACATAAATATCGTAAACATCGTTTCCCATTAAAATTTATACACACGCGTACGATGAAAATTTCTTTCGGGCAGATTCGAGTAACGCGTGGCAAAAACCAAATAAACCATCCAAAATATAATAAATATATCATATTCGAGAATACTCGAGTACATCTTTCATCCCTTTTAGAATCGTTTTTCATTTGGCTAATATTTTATAAAAAACACAAACGCGAAACATCCTCTCGCGCATACTTTCCAACTATCAGTGACGATGAAAATGGCGGTGATCAAAGAGAAATATGAAATATCAAAGTATTTTTTGATTGGTTCTATTCTTCGTTTTATCGCTACGAAACTTGCTCGTTTTTAAATGGAATAAAAGAAGAAAATAAATTATATTTCCGGAAACAGAATTTGATACACGAGATAAAATAAATTATAAAAATTCTATTATTTATGAAAAAAAAAACTATGGAAATTTAATTTTTAATCTCGTATATACGTGAAAAAGAAACACGAAATGAAATAAATTGCTAAAATTGAATAAAGTTAGAAGATGGATCGTTGATAAACTGATAAAAATTTCTGTAATAAATAATTTAGAAATTACCTTTCAATAATAATAACCAGATTTTTGATTAAAATACCAATTATTTATTTACCGATTAAAGTTTGTTATACAAGTTTCGATAACTAAAGGCTTATTAGTTGACTAGTTTCACTGCAAAGTGGTTCCCTCTTATAGAAGAACCACTGGAAAAAAAAGTCGAGATTGAAAATCAATTAATCATAGAAGTATTCACGTATCAAACGTCTAACAAACGAATGTTAAAACACATAAAGTTTGAAAGCCTTAATTTTTTTTCCATTGAAATCCTATAAAATGTTGCACACAATTCTGTCACTACATGGTGGAAACTTTACTTTATGATCGCATTGTATCTCTATCTGTCCATCCAATGAATAACTCCGCGAGAAAAATGTCTGGATTGTAGATCATGATACCATTGAATCTTATTATGGAGCAGAGCATGCATAGGACATAACACTAAGTCGAAACTGTACAACCGACTACTAGATGTCGCTAGTAATGTTCGTACGTTCATTCATCTAGGTATTCGTTTCCACCGATTTTCACGCGTGGCGGCGTGACGACTGTTTACGCGTGGAATGGCCGCTGACCGCGTGTCTGGCGCGCAACAATTTATGTTCGATGATACAAAGGGTGAGTAGTGCGCGCGCGCGCGCGTCTGTCACAGTGTCTCTCGAACGCAACGATCAAAGGCTTTGATCTCGACCCTCCGGCTGCAAATGACGCCGTAATTTCAATCATAGCTACGAAGGATTGTAAGGTTCGGATTATGCGTCCTTTAGTCCACCGATCGATCGGTATAACAGTTCTCTATAATTCTGACAATTGACTCTTCGCGTCTTTGCACGCCAACGTACACGTGATCTCAAAGGATGAGGAGAATTCGTGTTTCAACCAACTGTTTGTTCCGTTGCAGTTATTACCATCGAACGAATTATTACCGTGGTACAAACTGTCGAAATTGGAAATGGAATTGAGAATATTATTAGACTCAAGAATCGATTGTAGTCATCGAATATAGTTACTTCACTATAAATTTTGATTTCTTTTTTTTTTTTTTTTGATTTAAAATAATTTAAAAACTGTTAACGTTATTATGGCTAAATATTTTGCTTAATCGTGTTGAATAAAAAAAAAATGGCAGCGATCGTACATTCAGCTCGACGTGTAAAACTATGCCGAGTTGGTAACTACTGCGCGTGATTTGCATAAGCAAATTTTACGCGGCATAAATGTTTCAGCGAGTCGTAAATTGGATTAAGCGGACTCCCCGGAAATTAGCCGTACAGTTTTTAGCCAGTGCAGCGATCCTGCTTTCGCGGACTCGAGTTTGTGCTAAGATCGTGTTTGTTAAGTCAGCGTGCTCGCGCATGCGCGCGCAACATATTTTCTGATACGTAAGTTCTCGCCATATGCAAAAAGAACAATAACGAGATCAGTACAGTGCATACGATTATGCGATTAATATATGTGGATAATCTACATGCAGTGTCGCTGAATATACAGCGAACATTGTGCAAGTAATGATATATAGGATTTGTCACCAAAGTATGCTGATTAAAGATACGAAATAAGTTTGCCACGACACATGGTGAGCCAAGTTAGATTTACTATCTTTTTGACGTTGAATATTAATGGTATCTTATTATAAGAAATGGAATTCTTCTTAAAATATTATCAAGTTTTTAAATAAGTTTGCAAAATATAATGTGTTACGTTACGTAATAAACTTTATTCTCGACTTCCACTCTGTCAACATTTATGAATTAATATCTCGTTTCAACTTTTAGATCGAATCTAATTTCTTGGTGTTCGTAATCGATAAAATTCCGCGATGGATCAATATTGATTGCAAAATATTTGATCTCCGTGATATTAGAAACTGACCAATGCGTATGAACACGATGAGTTGTTGGTAAACACGGGCAGGTTGTAAACATAAGGGAGTACGTGTAATTGCACTTTACAGATCCACCAATGATCCAGTTGCATCGAATAGCTCGTGCAGTTCTTAACGCGTGACTGTTTGTACACACGTGTTATTTGAAACGGTACACGGAATGAGATAAAATCAATATAGGCGTTTATTGTAATATCTACTCAAACAGTAAACAAGATATTTAATTGGGAACATATATTTGATACATCTAGGTCATTGATTCTGACTCATTGTCGGATACTACAATTGATGTAAACACGTGTCTCTAAACTGAAAATTATTTGCAAATTTATAAAAATTCAATATTAGTAAAATTCGTGAATAAATAAAAATATATCTATATAGTACAAAGAATAAATCGATATTCGAAAAAACTATGAACGTAGATTACCAGTTGCAATTCAGAGGTATTTGTTTTTATTCGTAATTTTTAACCTTTGAATTTTTCATCCTTCTGTTTACAAAGTTTCATTAAAATTTGATAGCAACATTTTATAGAATTCCATTGCAAAATATTTTCCCTCATTCCGGAATAAAATTTTTCAAATAATAATATTACATACTTCTCCACAAAAAAAAAAAAATAATCTTCAATCTTGCAATATTTTATTTTTATAAATAATAATTTCTTTTTTAAAATCGTCGTAAAAATCACGAACAAAATTTTTTAAATTAAATATTTCATCTTTTGCAAAAAAAAAAAACTATTTTCGAATGACGTTTTAACGTTTCGATGTATATTCTATGTACATCGTTGTACAGTATAGAAACTTAAGAAAGTCCAAGATGCGCATGCGCTAGTATTTTGCTCTTACATAGTTCGTAAATCCTAGAGATTCGAAAAGAACAATATCGCGACGACGATTCGTCATGCTGGTGTGTACCGAAGCGTGGCCTGAGGATCCGGGAAATTTCGTAAAAATCCTGGAACGCGAGGACAGTGACGAATTGCCGGGCAGATAAAAGGGCGAGAGACGTCTTGAAACAACCTTGCCCCCGGTCCGATGAAGACGAAACTTTGCTGCGTCGAAGCGCAAGAAGGAACGTTAACCTCATTTCTTCTGCTCGCTAATGACTCGCCGTTCAGCTTCAGTAATTTTTTCTTCTCTCGGCCAAACTTCTTTCTTTTCTTCCCTTTCCCATTTTTTTTCTTGTTTGGTTTCAACGTTTGCCTTAATTGGTAATTTCAAGAGGCAACTTGAGACCTGAATTCTTATATTCTATGCTTTGGATACAATGCGAACCGCGTTGTTAATCCAACCTAACCTCATACGTTATGATTAGCGTGTTTTGTATATATCCGCTAACATGTAGAATGGAATAATGTTTGCAAATGAATTTTTCACTCAACTTCTGCTACGATTCATTTATCATTATTCTTTTTTGTGACAAACAGGTATATCACGTGCCGCTTAACCTCATTTCGAGTTCAACGCTTCGAGAAAAGAAATTTTACGCGGGCAATTATTAATTATGTTTGGTGTTATTGACTAATATGTTGAAAGTATTTCAAAATTAAAAAGATACAGGGAAAAAATTACAATGACCGTCTTGGTTCGATCGATGGAAGAACGTCAGTAGGAGTTACATTAGTTATGAACTCATTAACTATACAGATAAAGGGAAGGCGGTTCGCGACGTTCCACCAACTAGAATATGCATGACGTTTCGAGCCGCTGGCTTCTCGGGACTGTGCGCGGAAGAGAGCAGAATTGAATTGCAACGTCAGACTGCCATCGACCGGGCCAGAAGGCTTAAAAATTAACCAGTAGACCCGGATCTCGATGCGCTAATATGCGTATCGATGCAGATTTGGTGGCGCTGTGTACCGTCTTCGCTCTGTTGTACCGATACAGTTTGTATAACGACGCGGTTGATCAGATAAATTTTGTTTTTCTTTTTTTTTAAGGGAATATGAAACAACATATGCATGGAAATAACACGTGAGATATGTATAATAAATATCAGAATTCTATTTATGGTATAAGTAGACGTGGAATATTGAAATAGGGTAAATGAAACATTTATACTGACTGACGATATTTTCATAATTTTCTATGAAAAATAAGTATTTTTCGTTTGCAAGGTGATGTTAGGTACAATAAAAATTGCTTTAGATAATAATAGATAATAATAATAATAATGCTAATAATAGTATCTATAAAAAAATCTAAACTATAAGCGAAATAGTAAATACGTTTCTAAAAATGTTTACCACGCGTAAGCCCGTAAGCAACCATGTACAACTATAATTCGTGTGTAAAAGTCATGCTACGAGTCGTATCTAATAAATTCAATTATCTCGTAATGGTAACGCGGGTCAAGTTGCTAGCAAGATCAGCCGTAGCTTTTGCTGCTTGTCCTGCTAACAAGACACTAGTTACGAGGTCATTACTTTTACTTGCTCGTTGTTAATCTATAACGATGGAAACGCGAGAAGGTTTAAGCCGATTTCCTTTACCTCGTTAACCGTTTTCGTTACGTATCAATTGAACCAATAATTCAACATCATTATCTATCCTTTCCTCCCAATAAACAACCCGAAAAAAATTTAATTCACGAAAAGCTTCGTCGAAAGAAGCGAAGTATTCTCAAATATTCATTTTTCCTATCTCTTCAAAAATATTAATCCCTTTGTTTCATTTTTACGACCTCTCCCAAACAAACAAAATTCTTCGAATTCTTCGAAATGTTTTTAACATTTTATAAAAAAAAATCTCTCCAAAATTCATCGCGTACCAAAATCAAACATCACTCCGTCAACATCCCCAAAACTGCAACAACCGAATTAATTACAACACGACGGATTAAGCACGTTTCCATTTATTTGTTGCAGAGTACTTGATGTCGGGGAATCCACGCAACTACCCGGCCCGCTCCCCAGGGGTCGCTTCCACTCCGACCGTAACCAGGTAAGCGAGCATAGATACGACGAATTTTCCCGCGCGAGATCTCGATCGGAAGCGCCATATCCTGACGCATCCATATTCCAACAGGCAATAACACAGATTTCCGCGTAAGCCAGATCACGTAAGCGGATTTTTCGCGCGGCGGCCGACAAATCCGCGAGACTTATCGGTTTACCTAGTTGCCGGATTTCGCGTGGTTGAATTAAGCCGCGAAAAATCGACCGTGCTGTTGACTCTGCCTCGTGAACGCGTATCCCTCCCCGCCCTCCCCCCCACTTCTTCCCTCGCAGACCCGAAATCAACGAACTCTTCCCCGTTTTTTTGCATATCGTGATCGCTATAAATCGAGGCGATACGATTTTTTTTCCTTTTTTTTTTTTGCTGGAGAGTGTGTAGGAATTTGAAATTTGTGTAGGGGGCGCGAGTTGTGCGCTATGGGCAATCGATTATAACGTGGTATAGGTTAGGTTTTATTTGTGGTTTCGATTCGGTCGGAGATTTCTTGTGATTTCGTGGAATTAGTTTTTATTCAGTTTGTTAATTTATGTTGTTGGATTTAGAATTTTATGAATTACACGAATAAGAAAAAGAAGAAGAAGAAGAATGGTATAAGGAAGTTTCGTTATTGGCTCGTTGGCGCGATATAGGTTAAGTTTTATTTATTTTTGCGTTAAGATATCTTGTAATTTCACGGAATTAGTTTTTATTCAATTTGTTAAGTGGAGTTTCTTTATGAATTTTTATAAATAAGTATATTTATAACATTGAAGAATATATTCTTAGAATATTTATTCGTAAGAAAGTCTCGCTGAAAAACGGTAAAGAACACTTGTCGCTGTGAAAGAAGTTGCTCTTGATTTATCGAAATACTTTTTGAATCCCACGTTAAGAAGTTCAAGAAGTCTCACGTTACTTATATACATTCTCATCACTTTAATTTCGTCAATTAATCTCGTAATCATTTTAAAATATTCGAAATGATATATATATATATATATAAACGTCACGATAAATAAAAGAATAACACGATGAATTAATATTATTAAATCGAGACAAAAATAATACTTTGAAAATAATGAATTGCTTCGCTTAACGACATTTTTATACGACTTTTTAATATAAAGTTAAATGAAACATCATATTACCAAATTTAACGCTGTGCACACATTCGATCCTTGCTTCGTTCAACATTGGGCCAGCCAGCATTAACGGACAGGATATTAGCGACGGGAAAACAGCGGCATCGAACCGCAGAAGTGCCATTATCCACCGCGAGGCTGTCGTTTAATGCCTCTCTAACGATTACAAATCTTCAACCGGCCACTTTCGGCAATTAGCGAGTCATTAACGGTTCCCTGAGCTCGCGTTCGAGGCCGGCCAATAAAATTGGCGCGGCAATTTCGAATTCGCGCGACAATTCTTGCAAATTCATGGCGGGCCTGAATCTCGTGGTGGAGGGCGAAAAAGTTGAGGATATTCAAATCAATCGGTTGAATGGAGCGCGAACGTGATCGGAAGAGCAATAACCGCGGACAAAATGGCGGCCAGGGGCGAATGATTTCGAAGACGTTTCAATTCAAATGAGGACGAACTTTTAAAATATTTAGAACGTCGTACTCTTTCCTTCTCCTTCATTTCGCCGCCCCTTTTCCTTTCTTTCTTTTTCCGTCGTCGCCAATGCACGCGAAATATCGAATTAGACCGCTCCTTCATTCCGCGTCGTTACTTTTATTGCGGTGTGCCCGAGCGTAACGAGTCCATCTCTCTGGATAGGTTTTCTTTTGGACACTCTGTGCAAATAATGTCTGAAAGAAAAGCATTCGTAATTTCGCATCACGTACTGCAAGTAAAATTTAAATATGGCGGTATTTAGATACATCATTATGAAAATAAAAATTCGTAGAAGAGTAATGTACAAAATTGAACGTACAGGTGACAGATTTAATAATTTAAAGAGTGATGTTTGATGGTTTCTGGTTCATTTTTTCCCTCCTCTCCTCTCTCTTTATAATTCGTCTCTATTCGATATTTTACGAAGTAATCTGGGAACTCGATTTCCTATACTGAATAATACTCTTTGATCAATCGATATTGGAATTTTAGATTTAGAATATTCGTATACAATGCGTTAAAAGCAGAGAATTTCCGGTCTTGATGTTTGGTCGAATGAAATATCGTTTCAACGATAGATTCGAATTTTATTATTTACTTGCAAACCCAATTATTATAGCCATACAAGTTATTATATATCTTTTCGTAAAATAACGCGTTAAATCTCGTTTTTTCAATTAATTATTATTTCCATTATAGCATATACGAAAAATAGATCTAGATTGGATCTTGAGAAAATTCGTCACGAAAGAAACATTGTACAAACTTGTGTACAAATTCCACGTTCTTATTATTCCCTTATGATATTCCCAAATGAAAGAGTAGCGGTCCAAGAGGAATGAATTCGCACGACGTTTTAAGTGATATTTAAGTGCGACTTAATGGAGTTATACTCACTGGGTTAAGCGAATGCAGCGTGAAACGAGGTCACAGCCGAGTGATTGCGAGTAAGCCTGTTTAATCGCTCGATTTATGCCATTTTCTTTTCCGACGAGAAAACTGGTAGAGGGCACGAAAAAAAAAATTGCCCCGTTCCGTTTAATTAAATCGCTATTTCAATCGAAAAAATATTGATTCCCGATTTTTCGGGCAAAATTTATCGAACAATCGACGTTTATATTCTCCCTTCGTGTTAAATACGAATACGAAAGAATTTTTCCTATTGTTTTTCTTTTTTTTTTTTTTTTTTTTTTAACAACCGCGTTATTAGATAGGCTTAAGTTTTAAAAAAGAGGGCAATTATTACACCACGTTTTTCCTTGATAATCAATTAATTGCTCGGTAACTGGGGAGAGCAACGATAATTAGGTAGCTACCGTGCATATCTGCAAAGACAAACATGGCCAAATTGAACTAAATAATCGTTACCAATAATAACACGTAGCATAACATGCAACTCGAACGAACCGTGTTCCCTTCCCCCTTCCTCCTCCTTCTCACTATGCACAAATCGAATATTTTTGCCCCACAATATCTCCGCGTTATACGATCCCGGAGCTTCACCAAAAACCATCCACGAAAAGCATTCTCTGGTCAAATTAAATTCCATTCCTTCGAGCGATATTCGTAAATCGAGTAAAACGCCATAAAAACATCGGCGAATTTGTGGCCCCATCTGTGGGCCGAATAATTCCAAGAGCGATCGTAGAACTCCTCTCCCTCTCCTCCCCCCTTTCTCTCCGTTCAACCACGAAAAGTAGTTCGGCCATCGTCGAACAATGCCAACCTTTACCCCCTCGCATCCTCTCTCTCTCTCCCTCTCTTTCTCTCTCTCTTTTTTTTCTCTTCCTCGGAGACGCGTTCCAGCCTGGGTTGAAACATCACCAGAGGAGAGGAAAGGCCATCCGTGTCACCGGAAACGACGGGTCAGCGAGACGGAAGGTACTCTGTTGCTGAGGCAACCGTGAGCCGAAAGGACACACGCGTGGCTCTCGCCAAAGGTTTCGCCTTTCTCTCTCTCTCTTCTATCCGCCGGACGTAACCTCTCTCACTCTTTTCTTTTTTTCTTCTTTCTGCCACTCTCGGATGTGGATCGTTAACGATGCGCTCTGTTGAAAGCGGAGGAGAGACAGAGAGAGAGAGAGAAAGAGAGAGAGAGAAAGGGAGAGTGGTAATGATTAGTGATGCTCTGGGAGAAGGGTCGTTTTTGGTCCTCGCGTTTTTGATACGATAAAAGTTAGGATAAGTCTCGAAAATGAAGCTGGACACGAAATAATCGACTCTTAATCCTCGTGCAGTTGGAATAATGGAACTGAATGTTACGTTTAGAAAAAGAAAGGAAAAGAAAAATATGAGCGAGAGGAAAAAGATGGAATATTTTTGGAAATATAGCTTAAAAAAATAGCGTTTATTGTTTTATTCTATATATACTTGATTTACTTTTGCTATCTTAAACTTTGCCTTGTTCTTTACGAAAACGTAAGATCGAAAGCGTAATTTCCGTCGATGGAACTGCCCTCTGTATCGATACGATGGAACGAAAACGATGTCGGTTGGTGGCACTTATCGCTTATTAACCGAAGCAATTCCGCTAAAAGAACCGTCATCCGCACTCGATCGAAAGGAAAGCCTCTAGCTCTTCTCTTTTTCCCGATCGTTACCGCACTTTATCCATCTGCTCGTTATCTTTCCTCTCGAGATTCCTGATTGGCGGAGCCTTTCGAAAAACGATAACAAAAAAAAAAAAAAAAAAGAAAAAAAGAAAAAAAAGATGATCGTTATTGGACGAACAGAAGAAACTGGTATCTGGAATAAAGAACCGTTGTTTCGCTTTGTTTGTCGCGATTTATTTCGACGTTATAAATATAAACATCGTTGTTTCATCATTTACGAGTCTATATATAAAGTTTGATTGATTAAAAAAGCTTCGAAGAGTTTCTACTTTAATCGATCGATAAACCCCTTCTTCCCTTTTACAAAAAAAAAAAAAAAAAAAAGATTCTCGTGATTTTCTTCCTTTCTCGTCCTGATATTTTTTGATATCGATACATTCGGGATATATTAACGAATTTTTAACGGCGGAATATTTAACATAATTAGAAGGAGGGAGATCTGTGTACCTTGTACTTTCAATATAAATTGCAATTCAATATAAATAAACGATATTCGCGCACCACCACTACTACTACTACCACGTATAGAGAGGAAAATTTTCAAAAAATATTTTCAGTAATAACAGAATACATATGCGATGATATTCATGACGTTCAAATTTGAAACGTAAATAACTGGAAGCGAAGCACAAGCATCGGCCGCAATGAAACTCGCTGAATTCACAATTTCGACATTGCAAACATAGCGCGGTATAATATTTTCGGAACAAATAACGTTACACCTGTTCGACCTGTGGACAAAAGGCCGCGACGGTACACGGTGGACCACCGTGGTATCGAAAGGGAACGACGATCGACGTGTTTTACGAGGGAGATGGTGGAATTATGAGGCGCGACGATAAGGCTTCCGAAAGATTTATCGTGGAACACCAATGTAACCACGGTTTACCTTCCTTTTCTTTTTAATCGACCCCCTGCACGTTGCACATTCCAGTGTGAAATCTTGCGTGATTCAACGGTGAGAAATTTCTTCTGTTATCCCGGTAAACGAAATTTTACGAAGTAATATCATCGAAGGAAAGTATTAAAATAATGTTAAATTGTATAAAAAGAAGGATCGATTTGTGTAAATTATTTAAAATATAACGTTATAACTCTTTGAAATGATTCCAGAAATCGAAATAAACACAAGAATTTTTGAAGCCTATCTGTAAAGTTACAATAATAATTACTTAATAATTATTAAGTCTCCAAAGGTGAATATATTAATATATTATATATATATATATATAATCTTATATATTGTCTTTAAAAGATTTTATTTCTCTATAATCTTTGAATTCGTAATTAAATATTTAATAATTCCAACAATCGCCTATTCCTTCTAAAATTTTGGTCCCTAACTAGTTATCAAGGGGTTAATTCCCGGCAGACGTCTTAATCTCGGTTTCAATTCACGCGACTCCCTCTTCTATCACTCTATCCGTCTCCCTCCTCTCTTCTCTTCCCTCTTCTTTTCGAGCTTTTATGCTTGCCTCGAATGGAGTAACAAAAAAAGTCTTACGCTTTTCACGAGACGCAAAACGCGGCTGGACCCTTATTTTTCTTCCTCCTCGCCGTCGTTTCCTCATCCCTACCTCTATTACCCGCAAGACGGAGTGGGGGAAGACGTCTGTTGGGTTGGTACGCTCGAAGAAACACGACCGTAATTGCGTTACAATATCCTCGTTGTCGTCGTCGTCGTTGTTGTTATTGTTATTCCGTGGGATTGTAATGTGTAATTCAGGCTCGCTTGAAATTCGTCGGGGTAATTGAGCTGAATGTGGCATTGTGGCTTGTATGGAGAGAAAGAGTTTTTAATGTACGCGCCTAAGTTTCCTTTTTTCTCTTCCTTTCTTTCCTTTTTTCTCTTTCTTTCTTTCCTGTTTTTTCGTCGGTTTCGTTTCGCAGTGGAGTGAGGCGTTTGGGGAGGGACGGGGTGGAGAGACGGGCAGGTTTGTTACTTCTAAAGGTGGAGGAGTTGGGTTGATTGCGATTCTTTGAAACTTTGATTTCCACCATCCTTGGACAGGTTTACGACTCGGTAATTTCCGTCATTTAGAAGTTGGTAAATAATGTACAACAGCGTATCCTTGATTAGCCCGTGGGAGGAAAGTTTTTTTGATTTGCCGATTTTGAAAATCGAATTAACGATCGTTCCATCGATTCGAGAATTGTACGTTCCAACTTTAAATTGTTACGATCATATTTAAATGTTCTTCCACTTTATTACTCTTGTAATAAACTTTTACGAGCTCAAAAAAAAAAAAGAAACACTGTCTCTCGTAAGATACAAACGTGAGATGATCTTATACGTATTACTGTCGAGAGAGAGAGATATATAAAACAAGTCGTAAATTCGATCTGCCGTAAATTCAAATAGCATAAGATGGCATATCTTATACACTACATATTTTTTCATTACTACGATACGATAAAGTTTCGTTACAATGATCGTATCCAATTTTCATCGGACTATTTGAATTTACTACACCCACATATTGCAATAAAATCCATAGATACATCTCTGAGACTGATTCGAGACAGTTATGTAAAATCTAACCTAACCTATCAAAGACCGATATAATTTCGCTCGGAAATTTTTCTTAGAACAAAATGATTTCGAAATTCTTACCAATCAAACGTCCAGATTAAAATATTTCAACGTTAAAAAAGAAACAGACTACTCTTCTACCAGAGTGTACTATTCACGAATGAGGTCTGTGAAAAAGAAGAATGCCGGCGAACACGACAGTGGCCGGTGTATTAATAAAAATCCGTGTGGCGCGCATGCGAATACGGGGAATGGGTCGCGTGACACCGCGTGATACCGTCGGTAATATTTTTCCGGACGGCGGCAGCCTCTTGGCCGGTTTACACGGCACCGTGCCCGTGTAAAATTTCACGCGTAAATCCGCGACAACGGAACGTAATTTTCGGACGTGGCCCATGATCGATATCCAGATAGAGACTGGGACAGATCGTAAAAATCGTAAAGGCGAGTTCTCGCGTGCTTATTGGTCAAACGATGCCAACCTATATGTGGACATTTTAGATTTAAACGGTATTTATTTTGCGTCGATAACGTAGAGCGTGCCGCATTGAAACAAGGAAAGAATATACAGGTATATGTGTATAAGCAAGACAATTGACAAATGACTTTAGAAAAAAATATGTTATGCCTGTTTAATTCGGCTGTATTTTTCGAGATATTTTTGTTCCTGTCTTATTGATTTAGTTTTAATATAATTTCTTTAATTTTTCAAATACGTAAATGAAATTTTTCACATATACTTATCTTACAAAGATCCGAATTTAAAAGTTGATTCTTTTTTGATTATGTTATTTACTAGTTATAAAAAAATGTTACAAAAAAGATTCTGCGAATATTTTTTTAGTGATTTTGTCAATATTAAATATCAATATAAATATTAATGTAGTATAGAAAGATATATGTAATGATCTCTATTCTATTTAAAAAATTATATTATAAAATTAAAAGGGAACATAAAATTTGGATTTATTTAGATTTACATTTATTTAGTTTTACTACAATATAGATTCTCTTTTCTATTTCATTATAATAAATTGAACTTTCCTGAGAACTTTTTATGTATAACAAAAATTGAATAAGAATAACAAGATTAAAATTATCTAACCTGTTATTCTATATTACAAATATAGAATAATATATTACTGATGTTATTGATTTGACGTTTTTCAGATCTGGGATCGCGTTGTTTTTCGCTTTGCGCAATTTTCTGTCATATTGATAATTTAAACTCGTAATTAAAATAACTTTCGCAATCGTTAATTACGTGCCGTGGTACAATAAAACTTCTTCAAAAAATTAACGCGTTGACGGGTGCAGAGGTCGTCGAAAAACGGAAATACAGAAATATGTGTGAAATATTTCTTTTATTCTCCTTTATTTTTTGCATCGATGAGAAAATTACTGCATCGTGTCAAGGAAAGAGTCGAACGTTGCAAAGTTGGCTCACAGATTGTCAATCGTCATATTAGACTGATAAAAATTGTGAAATTGTTATGCATCAAAGTATCTAATGTATTTGTATTTGAAAGATTTTTATAGAAGATAAATTAATTATACGATCATCCTGTATACATACAAGTCGTGCAATAGAGATTCTATTTTTGCACACAGGTCATCTATGCGCCAGAATTTCTCGATTACACAGGTAATTGCGACATTGCGTGTGAGATGCACCTTGATCGAGCGTCACGTGGTGGTCGACTGGCATAAATCCTTTTTCGACGTTGGGGGTAACTGGGGCGGTCGTTACCGCGGCTCAAAAATTTTCGAATACAGGAATTTGCATCGAGAGTGACGGCGACGTTCAATAGGGGGCGCACGTTTTCGTAAACAAATTCATCAAATTGAAATCGAGGAAACGGACAGCGGCGTGGAATTACAAATCCGTTTGGAGACGCGGAAATGTGTTGGGATTTATAACTCACTTGTTTGAAATTGTGATTGAAACACTTTGATTCCATATTAGTAGCATCAAAGTTGGTAAATATTGGAAATATTGATTTTTAGATGAAACGTAATAATGTGAAAAGTTAATGGTATTATAAAAAAATTTAAATAAAATATTATAATAAAAAGTTCCATGATGTAATTCTTTTTTCGTTTAATAATTTTGAATATGAAAAGATTAATATGAAAGAATAATAAGGGAGATAGAACGAATAAGATTTTTTTTAATGAAAATTATTAACTATTAATAATATTCATTAATTAGTACGAATATTGGCAAAATGGCTTTTCATTATGTATGATTAAAAAAATACTTGGAAAAGCGTTAAATTAATTACGATACAACCAAGACGAGGATAATTTAAAATAAAATACAAAAAAAAAATATATTAAAGTTTATTTTTGAAAAGATGTATTCTAGTAAATCATGTTTGAAAACTTGTCAAGTACACGTGAATTTGGTCATGACTGGATATGACTGAATAATTGACAGGACATTCTACGTGTGAAAATAAATCGAAAATATAGAAATAAAATTTTTACAAAATAAATATCGTCTATAATTAATTTTCGCGGCAATAAAAAAGAAGTAATGTAATAATGAATTCGCTTATTTAATCATTTTATAAAATTATAAAATATTCGCACAAAAAAATATTTCAATATCCGTTCTATTTGCATATCATAAAATATATTAAAATTCCAGAAATTAATCTCAGTCTTCCATGGTATTTTCCACGAATCTGACGATGTATCGACCAAATCATTTCCGCCAACGCCAAAATTTCAGTCAAAGCCACTACGTCACAGTTAATACCTGACGTTTATTATCAATGGGACCAGCGAATACTTTGAACTGTCCTCTGATTCCCGCTTTTCTGGTTTCGACTCTGGTTTCACGTCCATAAAATTCACTCTTTCTCTGTCTATCCACGACCATAAACATTAATCTGCTAAAACACGTGCATGTCTGCCTAATTATAATTAATGGTATTATAATAATGGTTAATTACAATTTATGCAAAAACTTGTTCAATAATAGACGACAAAAGACATCGTCGACTCGAATGTCAATGATAGTTTAAATCTTTTAAGCGACGATAATTTATCTTGCGTCTTTAATTCGAAAATACAATTTTCCGACATGTTAGAAACAATATTTTAAATTGATCATAAAAAAGGAAAATAATTGACAAAGACGACATCTTCCTTATTTCCATCGTGCATAGATCATGAAAAAACGATTCAAAAATAATTTTCAACCTCGCCAATTTCTATGATCTTACTATATATTTCTTTTACTTATAGTAATTAAAAAAGTGCAAAGACATTCTTGTAAGGAAAGAGAAGAAGTAAAAAGAAGAAGCTTGTCGAGAAGAGTGCACGCGAAGCGAGCAAGGCTCCAATTTCAATTATCCGCTCTCGCGGAAAATTCTATCCGTCGTGGCTCCTCTTGTTTTTCTTCTAATGGACTGATATCGAATTACCGAGATATTTATTTATCCTGAAGAGTCGCGAGATCGCAAGGACCGAGATCAAAGCTCGTAGATTCCTTTTTCCATCTTTCTCAGATCATCTTTTGTTTCGCAGACAACGAAAATGCTTCTCGAACTCGAGCTTGGGTAAACAATTGAAAATAGGAATTGGATGTAAATACATTTTTGCGGTATGTGAATTTTTGTTTTTAAATGTTGGGTAATTTTTTGAATTGAAAAACTTCACGAGGGAAATATACTCTTAAATATAAAAATTAATGTATTATCGTCAAAAACGAAAAATATATTCCATTTATATTATTCCATAATTATGGAATAATTTGCCATAAATGGTAATAAACAACTTTCTCCGCTATCTCACTAATTCACTATTCAAATTATTCCACCAACATAATCGCCTTTAAATCTCTGTTTAGATCCATAATACTTCTCTAATATACGTATATTCCAAAACTCGCTAAGTATAATAATCTCAACTCACACAGATTATTCCATTTCTGTCATTAATTAATTAATAAATCTATTTGTCCATCTATTGAATAAACAAATGAAATTAAACAATCTTTCAACAAAAATCGATTATTACTTAACCTTTCTTCATTTAATGAAAATGTAAAAATATAAAAAAAGAAAAGAAAAAGATAAATGTTATAAAGTGAATTATTCTTCGCCTTATATGTATTAATAGTACGAATAGTACTAACGAGATCGCAATGGCTTTCGAGGCCGCCTAGTAGCGATAATCGGTACTAAGAATAATCGACTGATCGCAGTCCAAATATGTTACATATAAGAAATATCGCGAAATTTTACATTCATTATTTTTAAATTAATTTCGTTACGTGCTCAGCAGTCATCAAACATATAAACAATTACAAAATTTTCATCTCTCGAACCTTGAATTCGATGTAATAACATTTAAGATATATTACAAGTTATAAACTATGTATACTTTATACACGCGACGTATCTTAGCGACGAGCAAATTAAGACAAAAAACTGATATGGTGAGGAAGAAAGAGCGGAAAAAAAAATATAGAGAAAAAGAGAAAAAACACGGCGAAGAGATTCGCGAGATCCGATATGAAATAGCAACGGGGAGTCTACGGCGTGCATAGTGTACAGAAGAGTCGGTGCAGTCAATATTATCGTTCAGTCGAACATGGGGCGAACGTGAAAGAAAGCAATCGATATACCAGGAAGGAATAAGATTCGGATTCCCGACGTTATTTCGTGATATCGCCGCCCACATAAATTTTTCTAATCCAATCCGACCGACTGAATGACTCTTCTCGACACTATCAATCGTCGAGGCACATCAACGAATTTCGAATTTCACTAAACTATTTTTTTAGAACATCGACAATTGTAAAAGAATTTTTTTCTCTTTAATTTTTGTACTTATACAAGCGACGATAAGATACCAAAATGAAAAATTTAACGAAATAATACAAGATTACACGTATCAAACAATTCAAAATTCTTTTCCTGAAAATCAAATCTCAGCACTGTTGTGAATTTAGTAAAATCCAGTAAGGAAAGATCTCGTTTAATACACCATACAAAATGAGATAAACCATAAAACCACTCTCGGAACTTTCTTCTCTGGTCACACCCACTCATCTTAAGACTCGACTTTAATTCACGTTTTTCTCTTTCTTTCCTTGCCTTTTTTTTTCTTCGCTGAATTCCAGCCCCCTGTGGCCGAAGTTCTAACTCGAATTATTTTCCTCGCTTCATGATTACTTCAGCGTGATTTAAATGAAAGCGAGAAGCGTCGTGCGCGAGGAAAACAAGCCCTTCCCCCATCCCCTCCATTCGTTGGAGATATCGTGGCGTGAGTTGCGTAGCAACAGGCCAGGGTCAAACGGAAACAGCGGCGAGAATATTCGAGCGAATCTCGAGTCGTAATAAAACTCGATTCGCCCCCGTTATAAAGATACATTAGCGGCGTTATTCCGTGCTTTCGAGTATACGTCGTTTCCCTTTCTCGCGGCCATTATTCTTCCCCGACAAGTGTGTTTTCTACCCGTAACTTTCGCCAACTATTAACCGCTTGTTTCGTTGCACGCCGCATGGGTGACGACAGAGAAAATTTTTTAACCAATAAACCTTGTAATTGAGAATGCAAAGTGATGAATAATGGTAGACAACGTTTAAAGTGATGAGTATAATTTTAATTTCACGGATATTTGGCTAATATAATATTGCAGATGTTGTGATAGATACAATTATACAATAAATTAGGTTATTTCGGAGAGCCATTATTACCTTTATAGGTTAATTAAAATAGTTAGGTTATATTACGCGTATAGGGATTGTAATTGTGGTAATTAATGTAATTCCTACAAGTTGTTTTAGAAAAATGTAATATGTAAAAATATATAATATTTAAATTGTATATTTTAAAAGTATTATATCGTTGAATACTCGTTAGATCATCTTCGATGCAATATTATTTCTTACGCTTTGGACTCATATCAATCAGTCATATAATATTCTTTCGATTTTTCTACACCCCTCACAATTGATTACACGCGATGAAGCATGCTAGCAAATTCCCTTGCCCCTCGAAATCGTTCAAACCGTTCCCGCGGAACAACGAGCATGACGTTGCGTAACCACTGAATAGCGAGAACACGAGCTCTGTCGTCGATTCGTAACCGGTGAAAAGATTTCGAGTGAGAAAAAGCGAAGGAGAAAAGCACGCGTTTCGTAGTGAAGTGTAAAGAGAAAATATCTCAAAAGTGAGAATAAATTAACATTTTAACGATTTCAAGATAATTTCTTCTTACGTAACCGTGCTTTTATTTTTGAGGTTATGTTCGCACCGTAATAACGCTTATAAATATTTCGTAAGTTAACACTGAAATTCTACGACTTTTAAAAAACGTTTAGAATAATAAGAAATGCTCGCATACTGTAGACATACTATAACAAAAGATACTCGAGAATTCTTAAAAGCAACGTGATACGCGGATCCTCCCGTTAAACCTATCCGCACGCATTCGAATATTCGGCGTAGAAGAGCGGATAGCAATTCGGGAAGAGAATTCGATTTATATTTAATACGAGCGACATGTCTGGCTGGAATTAAAGTAAACGAGGCGTGTCAGTATTCGCGATGAGTTCCGCTCGCTCCTCTCTTGCAAGGATTTCGTTCGACGAAATCGAAAAAACCAAGGGAAAATTGCCGCGGCCCAAAAATAAGGAAAAAGAAAAAAAGAAACCGACAGCTGGAGAGAGAGAGAGACAGAGATATATTCACGCGAATTTCCAACGAAACTCTCTCTCTCTCTCTCTCTTTCTCTCTGATTCTGTATCGGGCAACGATTTTCGTGTTTGAAACGCGATATAAGCCCGGTTGCCGAATAATTGCAACTAATAGCCGGAGGGATGGAATCGTTAATATTTTGAAATCCGAAACGACGCCCGTTGCGGATTGTTCGGTGTTTCGCGTGTAAACGTCCGTTTATGCGGGGATCGCTGAATAAATTGCATCCCGGATTACGTACATTAGACTCCCGGATTTTAAACTCGTTTCGGTTAATCGCGTCCTCCCCATCCCCCTTCCATCCGCCCGGTCCACGATTTCCACCACTTCCGCCTCGATTACAAGCCGACCAGTTGACGCGGATATTCGCCGTCTTTTGTCCCTCGTCGCGATACCGTCGGTCTCGGTTTGCGTTAACTTTGCAAATACCACTGATTCAGCACGGTTTAAACACAATTATTATTTTAATTATTCGCCGCGAAACCGGGTTAAGCACGAACTCGTTTCACAAGGAAACCACTCCTCGCTCGTCTCGTTTCTACCGGTGGTGTGAAGTAGTTGGATTTTTTCTTCTCAGGGAAGAATAATTGTTATTATTGTAAGGTGTATCGTTATGGGGGTTAGGAAATTCATTGGCCAATATCGATTACCGAAATTTTTATTAATTATGTATTTTACTTGGATACCCTTGTTGCATCAATTATTCTACGAGGAAGAAAAATGGAATAAATTGTGGATGAGAGAAAATGTGAATTATTGAAAATTGAAATATTTGTTTAATTCTTTATGTAATAAAAAAAAAATTTAACGTTTCGAGGAAAACAGGTTCGTTACGAAATTTCTCAAGGAACGGTTTATTGGATGGGAAACGATAATTGGAAGTTTTCTACCAATGCCAATTTATTACATAATAATTATTATTATCATTAGAGGAAGTATCTTCGCCGTATCTTCGTTCGATAGGAATTATTTTGTTGCTCGTTACATAAAATTATGCAAAGATGAGCATTGATTGTAGAACGAGGACCATAACGAAGGTATGTAATTAGTAGCAGTCACAAAACACTCCGCTGATTGCCAAATGCTCGACATCCGTCGACATTTTAATTAAGATTATAATTGCCATCTATGCGCCGCGGCGTGAGTTGGCCAATGAATTCTCTGCACGGGCAACAATCAAAATGCGACGCGAATAATTCTACGCTATGAAGGGGGAGGGGGAGGAGAGAGGAAAAAATTTCGACGAATGTGGTGCACGGCTTGAAACAACGAACACAAATTAAATGCTGTGCTTTTATCCTACAGATTTGGAGTGAAAAAGAAACGAGCAACAAGAAAAAAAAAAAAAGAAAATCTGACTAGTCTCAAAAAGAATTTGTAATTTCTGAATTCTGACAAAGCTTGAAAAGGAAACTGCCATTTGAAATTTTGAATCGAGGCGCGTGCGTGCGTGCGTGCAAAAGGGAGAGAAAACGACACATGTTCCTTTGAACAATTTGAATTAAACGAATAGCGTGCTTAAAGAAAAAAAAAAAGAAAAGAAATCCTCAGATTTAAGGAATGAGATTAAATATCTACGAATTTCAAATAAAATATATGAACGAGTCTCTCTCTCTCTCTCTCTCTCTTTCTTTCTCTCGACATAGAATCAAGGAATTAAATTAAGGAATATTTTTATCGCCGAAAATCGAAGATGGGATAAGATTTTAACGATCGAAGTTAAAAATAATATTACCTCGATAACTCATCGTTCAAAGAATCGAATAAATGAATGCCCACACAAACAGCCGACGTTATAAATATCGTTTCGAATAATTAATCGCTTCAAAAAGAAAACAATTATATTTACACAAAACGTAGAAACCGTAGAACCGTAGCTAAGAACCTTGGGAAGAACTTTTTCATCCGAGGATACAAAGGAAGAGGGAGGGAGGGAGATCCCTCTCTCTTTCAGAAGCAAAGAGGCTAATACGAAACGGGGAGGGTGTCACGTGCGAAGCCGTTTATTCTTTGACAGTTCGTCCACGCGTTCGTCTTACCCTTACTTTCGTCGTCGTGAAAATCGAGTTTGAAAAAGCTCGTTAACCCGAGCCAGCCATCTTCTCCCCTTTCCTCTCACCCTCCTTCGAGGGAGGGAGGGGGTGGTGGGATGAACTGCAAAGCTTTGCGTGGCACAACAATCGATACAACAATGGAGTTATGCAGCTGTACATGGGGTAACGGGGCAAAACGCGAAAAGCATCCCCTCCCTCCCCCTAAACCTTCTCTCTCTCTCTCTCTCTCTCTTTCTGTCGACGGATGATGAGCCCTCGCATAATCCGCCTATATATATATATATATATGTATATATATACGTGTTCACCCCGATACACATCGAGGGGTGCATAATTGCATCCGGATAAAACAGGTGAATGGTAAATCAAACTTGGATTTGCCGCCCCCTTCGTATCGTGATTACCGTAGCTAATTAAGCAGCCCACCCCCTTTAGCTTCTCCACGGAGAAGGAGGAGAGGCAGGGAGGAGTAGCGAAGAACGTCCATGCTAATCCGTGGTATATAAGAATTTTTCTGCCAAGTGGCGAATCGATTTTGATTAAATAAATATGAACGAACGAAGGGGAAAGAGGGGGGCGTTCGTTCCGTGAAATTTCAATTTTCAGGGAAGGATTTTTTTTTCCCTTTTTCACCCGGTGTTTGCGAGGAGATAACGGAAATGATTAAAATATGGTGGATTATTATATTGGGTAGATTATTTATAATTGATTTTTTTATTGGCGAATTAAATGACCTTGAAACTGTAGCTTTTCATCGAATGATCTTGATCTTGGATCTTGAATTTTATTTTAATTATATCTTAATCTTTTTCTTTTTTTTTTTAATTCAACCTATTCGTTGGACATTGATCTTTAAATTGATATTATTTATAAAAAAAAATCATCGATGATATTTTATTTCAATAATCATTAAGTTTGGAACTGATATATTTGATGTCTCGTAATATTCCTAAAGAGGAACGTGAATTGAATGTGTTCGTTTCGGTTATGAAAACGGGGGAGAAGATTCGGAAGCTGTTAAATTTCAGATTTATATACACGAATAATATAGAAAATTCGTGAAACAGAGAAGTTTGTAATAACGATAATATTGAACTTGTGTTGAATTTTCCACTATCTAATTGCAAGATCCCCCGTTCGAGAATCATCGTAAAATCGGGGAACCGCCACGGGGTAAGACTTACCGGAATGCAATTGCGTCCTGGCGCAGGAACAGATCGAAGTAGGAAGCATTCGGGCTAGTTGAATGCATATCCCTGCATAGTACGAGCTTTCAATGCCGCTGGTGTTGGTGATATTGTTTCCACACTTGGACGATATTGCGAGCTCTGCTTGTAACAAGCAACGGTATCTTTGCTGTGTGTGTGTGTGTGTGTGCATATATATATATATACTTCTCAGATCGCGTGCCACCAATGCGTAGAGCGAGTTATGGGTAAATGAAGTTTATGATACGTTCAGACGTACGCGAAGCTCGTGCGGTTTTGAATCTTTGAGGAAAATTGAGAGGATGGTTAGCATCGAAATGCGAAACATTTTACTATTTATCTCGTGCCTCTTCTTCATTCGGCTCTCCCACAGGATATTAAGCAATGTGCAGTCCTTTCAAACGCGTATACCGCGAAATAATTCAAATTTGTAATTCCGTTGCGATCTTTTGTCTTTGATATTACGCGATAATATTTATTCCGATATTTAAAGATATTTAAACGGATTCTGTCTTGAAGATAAAAAGGTGTAAAGAGTTTTAATAATTCTCGAATTTAATATCGTTAACACTTTTGTTAGATTCTTTAATGTTATGTACAATAATATTTTTGAATAGAATTTACAACTATTTCGTGTTTAAAGGTTAAATATTATATTATATTTAATATTATATTTAAAATCCATCATTGGAAATTTACAATTGTTTATACAAGTTGTTATACAAGTCCTAAAATTTTTGAAATATCACACTCGTCGTTTCAAATTAAAAGAGTCATCCGTTGCGACGATAAATGTAGAACAAATGAGTAATGGAGATAGCTACT
The DNA here is from genome assembly GCF_029169275.1 of Apis cerana. Classification (NCBI taxonomy): domain Eukaryota; kingdom Metazoa; phylum Arthropoda; class Insecta; order Hymenoptera; family Apidae; genus Apis; species Apis cerana. Next base: position 12,617,250 of record NC_083857.1, read on the forward strand.
GTTGTATACAAATACATAACCTCAAAAACGCCAGACAAAATCCAAGTAAAACGGCCTCTTTGGATTGGATAACGTTTGATGGTTAATAATGAGCTTTTAGGTTAGATTAATTAAATCTATTGGTGATTGGTAAATTTGTATTTAATATATGAAAATTGCGGTAACGATTAAACAATGATTTGGTTAAAATTTTTGCAATATCAAGATTATCGTTTCGTTTGATTCTTTGATGTTATATATAATAATATTTTTGAATAGAATTTACAACTATTTCGTGTTTAAAGGTTAAATATAGGATTCTGTCATTAAATAAAAATGTATAGATTATAAAATTTCTTTTAAAATCCATCATTGGAAATTTACAATTGTTTATACAAGTTGTCATACAAATCTTAAAATTTTTGAAATATCACACTCGTCGTTTCAAAAATTAAAAGAGTCCGTTGCGACGATAAATGTAGAACAAATGAGTAATGGAGATAGCTACTGTTGTATACAAATTCGGTACATAACCTCAAAAACGAAAGCTTGGAACAAAAAGAAAAAAAGAAAAAAAATATATAAACCATCAACAAGAGCATGTAATAAGACGTATAATCGTAACTTCCACCTCGGCTCGACGAGCTAGCCGTAAAAAATATTTAGGACTATGTCCCGGAAAATCCGGCTTTTTTTTCTGCGAGCAGCCGTTGTCGCTGCCGTTCTGTTTACGACCCGATATATACAGGCGGCAACAGAGGCCGCTTAACCCCACAGGATTTCCTTCTGCTAAACGTTACAACGTCGGATTCGCCCCTCCGGCTAACCATGGGAATGGATTCAGAGGGCAGACCGAAGGGAATACATTATAATAAGGGCACGTTTGCATTGCCGTGCGTCACACGCGAATCCGGTTGTGTAAATAGACAGTTCGATGCAGACCGGCCCGGAGGATGGATTTCAACAAAAATGAAAACCGACGTTGTGTAATTTATGCACAAGCATCGGACAGGACGTCAGAAGGGGGGAAAAACACAGAGTTGGGCTGTATTTGTCGTAATTTATATAATTATATGTGTGCAATTTGTAAATGTAGAAATGATTAGGGCACCGTAGAATTGTCCTAACACGTTAGTTGGTTCAAAAAAAGTTGGATGAGAAATTTGAATGGAAAGTTCAATCGAAATATCAGTGTGAAAGTACGACGTTGAACGAGTTGAAATTTTGTTTTATCTGAAATAATTGGCAATTTTTTATAAGCTTTCCTAATTATTTGCAAAAATATTCTTCAGAATTTCATGCAGAAATAAATGGCTGCTTTCAAAATGTTGAAAGATAGCGTGTATTCACAAAGAAAACAAAATTTAAAGTTGCAAAGAGTTAACGTCGAATTTATACAATTAAAAAAATATTTTCTCGTTAAAAACTCTATTTACATTCAAAACACAGGAACATGCGCAATAAAAATAAACCGGAAACACTATCGAGAACTGGACTGGAAAGCTGAAAAAATAAACGCGATGATTTTTTACATAACTCCAAATATCCACATATTAATTCGAAAAAAAAAAAAATCGTTTCACCGGTTCCAAAAGTATTATCCCATTCTTGATTGCGCTCGCGACGTTGGATCAGGCGATCGTATAACGGCCAATTACGCGCGTAACCGGCTTTTGCTAAAGCCAGGTTTGAAAAATTCTGAACGCGCAGAATTTTCGCGAAAAATAACCGAGCCAATTATTTTCTCGTGTATCGAACTTATTATTCCTGTCTACATTGTATCTCGCGAGAAAGTACTTGCAATATTCTGTTTCTTGATGAAAAATACATATAGATAGACGCAACAAGCAAGATTGATCGGTTTATCGTTCTTCGAATATCTTAGAAATATCATTCGCATTCTTTCTACCGATCAACTAAATCCGGATGTAATTCCACGCAAAATTAACCAACATCCACGAAAAGCTGAATCCAGATATATAGCTGGCATTACATTCTGGCAATATTATGATCCATTTGACGTTACAAGATGTTATATATTACGTCGACGGTAACCAATACTGCACGCTAAGCCAGACGAACAGCGTGCGACCAATCTATCCATCTCACGTTCTACGGCTATGTGTTTCCGCGTCTGTCCATCTCGTAGTCCGCGTCAGTGTAGCACAAACGCCATCTCACGGTTGAGCTTACGCCAACTTTGTACGCGACCGATTCAGCATATCGTCTTCGATATAGAGCACTCGTAACTCATCGTGCTCGACCACGGACTCAATTACTAATTCGAGTATTACTAGTGGAGAATTTATGTGCCTGCTCGGGAGCAACTGATAGTAACGATTCTTTGCAACAACTTGATGTATAGTCCTTGTACTTGTTTGTAGCGTGGGATCATATTTTGAATACTTTCCGTTGGAAAAAACGATATTGGATCGTGCTTAATTTGAGGAAAAATAATTTTAAAAAAGAATATGAATGCAAAGTTTTCTAAATCTTCAATTTAAAATAATAATTGATTAGTGATAATGGATAATAATTGATTTTACATGACGGATTAAAATTCCTTTGCACGATGATATCCTACGATATGATACTTTGATATTCAGCGAAACGAAGTATAGGATGAAATTTCAAAGCAACAATATACGGTGCATGGGTGAGAGAAAGAGGCAAATGAGATATTACGATTTCATTACGGTAGTGAAATTCTCGGTACTCGTAGAATAAAATGGATGAGTGTTAAACATGCTCATTCAATTTCGACAACGCAGCGCAAGTAGTTTATTTAATTCGTTAAAAATTTTTGAAACGTGTAAAATTACAGTCATAAAACTTGATATATTTCTATAACAAGTGTTTTCTCGGTTGATAACGGCATAAATATTTACCTCGAATTATATAATAAATAGATCAGTGGTTTCTTCGCGTTAAAATAGATACGTTAATAGTAATAATTCGTTCAAACGATGATGATTACAATATTAACTAATCTCTTTAATCTAATCTCTATATTCGAGTATTCGTGCAACTGTATAGTCTAAGACGATTTTACACCGCGTATACACAACGTTGAGTAAACAAGAGAAGTACACGCAGCCGTGTGCGACGAATCCACGTCGATTCTTTGTTTGCTCACGATTTACATTTGCTGCGGTGAAACGCACGCGGTGTACAGAGCGGACGAATCAAAATTGAAATTAAAACGGGCCCGGTGCAAATTGTTTCTCATTCGTACGAATTACTCGATCGCTCGGTATATACGCGTGTGTATATACTGGCTCGTTTACACTGGCCAGCCACATTCTTTGGAAAAACAGACCGATAGGATTATACCCGTGAATTATTACCGGAGATCGATTAATCGGACTCCCTAGTTTGAGTTTGTCGACGCGGAAAAATCACTTGCTCCCCATGCTCGATAAATCATACAACGAATTTTTTCGAGGCGAGGATCAACGGAAGTAGAAATCCGACATTTCAAAGATTAGATGTAGATATTTCGTCTCTGCTCTAATGTTAAAGTTTTTTTTTTTGTTTTTAATTCTTTTATTAACGATTCAATATTCATTCTTGTAACTTGTATTTTAAATAAGAATAAGAAGGTAATAATAGAATCGGAAAACGTAACCTAACCTCGTTTCAACTTCACGATTTTTTCAAACGAATAAACATTCCTCCCATCGAAGAAAGAATATTATGAAACGACCGCGGTTAAAAGCAAAAATTAAATTACCAAAAAAAGGGATAAGGAGACGAGCAAGAAAAAGGGGGGAAGGCAGCTTTATCGAAAGCTGGGAGAACTAAATTTCTCGTCTAAATTTCTCTCATCGGAAAATACATCGGCTGGTCGCTGGAGTCGCGTTTATCGCGTTGAATGAAAAAGGGCTATCCTCGAGGAACGAACCGGATACCGTTATCGAGGGATTCGAGGACAGGCAGAGTACGATAGAGAGGGCAGCAAATGGGACGAAGGATGGAAAGGTAGGGTCCTCCTCTGTAAGAATCCCTTTAATTATAACCGATCCATCAGCATTTCCCGCCGGGATTTAAGTAATTAAGTCCGATTTAACGAAGAATAGACGCCGGCGACAGGAGTAAGAGTGGAATAGCCAGCTATCATCAGCGAACTAGTGGAGATGTGGCGGAAGTGGATGAAAGGAAGGAAGGAAGGAAGGAAGGAAGGAAGGAAGGAAGGAAGGAAGGAAGAAGGAGGAAGGAAGTGGGTGAAAAGAAAAGAGAGCCAATGCCGAGTGGTCCCGATATCAAAATAATTGCTCCATCAAGGACTGCTCTCCGTTTCCTTTCTTCTTCTTTCTCTTTCTCTTTCTCTCCCTATCCGCCTGTCTCCCTTGAGGCTGAGCCGGACGGAAGATTTATGCTTTGTTTGACCGTCGTTAAGTTGCGTTAATGAGAGGAAATTATTTGGCAGCTCGGCAAGCACCGGGTCTAGTCGCAATTACGCCGGAATCTCTCCGCGTCGAGACGCAACTGGCGTCTATTGTATCCTCTATGGAAATGCTCCTTGCTTCGTTAAAGCATCTCGCGATTCGACGGATGTTAACGACATCAGAGGCTAGTAACGGCCAGGCAAAACCCAAGTAGCCTCTTTGGATTGGATAATGTTTGGTGGTTAATAACGAGCTTTTAGGTTAGATTAATTAAATCTATTGGTGATTAAATTTTTATTTATTATATGAAAATTTCAATAACAATGATTAAACAATGATTGTTAAAATTTTTGAAATATCAAGATCATCTTTCGTTTTGTTTGATTCTTTGATGTTATATATAATAATATTTTTGAATAGAATTTACAATTATTTCATATTTAAGAGTTAAATATAGGATGTACAGATTATAAAATTTCTTTTAAAATTCATCGTTGGAAATTTACAATTATTTCGAATGTTTAAAGATTCCTCTTGTAAAGATACATATATAGGTTATACAAGTCCTAAAATTTTTGAAATATCACACTCGTTTCAAATTAAAAGAGTCATCCGTTGCGACAATAAATGTAGAACAAATGAGTAAGAGATAGCTACTGTTGTATATAAATACATAACCTCAAAAACGCCAGGCAAAACCCAAGTAGAACGGCCCCTTTGGATTGGATAATGTTTGGTGGTTAATAACGAGCTTTTAGGTTAGATTAATTAAATCTATTGGTAATTAAATTTTTATTTATTATATGAAAATTGCAATAACAATGATTGTTAAAATTTTTGAAATATCAAGATCATCTTTCGTTTTGTTTGATTCTTTGATGTTATATATAATAATATTTTTGAATAGAATTTACAATTATTTCATATTTAAGAGTTAAATATAGGATGTACAGATTATAAAATTTCTTTTAAAATTCATCGTTGGAAATTTACAATTGTTTCGAATGTTTAAAGATTCCTCTTGTAAAGATACATATATAGGTTATACAAGTCCTAAAATTTTTGAAATATCACACTCGTCGTTTCAAATTAAAAAAGTCATCCGTTGCGACAATAAATGTAGAACAAATGAGTAAGAGATAGCTACTGTTGTATATAAATACATAACCTCAAAAACGCCAGGCAAAACCTTTTGGATTGGATAATGTTTGGTGGTTAATAACGAGCTTTTAGGTTAGATTAATTAAATCTATTGGTGATTGGTAAATTTTTATTCGATATATGAAAATTACGATAACGATTAAACAATGATTGTCGGTTAAATATGACTTGATATGATGACGTACTTTTGTATATAATTTTTTTTTTCCAAAGAATAAAAAATGTTCGAACAAGCAAATAAGTTTTCAATAAGAAATAATTTTATTTCGTGACAAATTATTAATTTCATAAACTAATTCAACATTTAAATCTGTTTAATACCAACAATAGTAGCGTTCGCGAGAAGAGGAGTTCCGTCTAGTCTGTTGCTGCTCTAGTGGTGGATCACGTGGCTTGCACGCGACTTTGTATAGTCGTTTCATAGTGATCACAGGCCGCGAGGATCAGCCTGGAATGCGAAAAGGCTTGTTGATGGGAGAGATCGGAGTCTGGGTCGGTTTCCATGGGTACACGGGGAATGATGCGTTACCTGGGTAACCCTGCTACTGTGGGGCTTTCGTAACCATCCTCAAAGCCATATAAACGTACGTGCGTGTATCTTGTACATATGTATCATGCATATGTAAATTATGGATATATAAGGTGTTTCATTATGATTGGAATCTGTATTAATTCATTGCTGAATTGTGGGTTAAATTATTTGATACGTTTGTTGTATAGGTTAACCCTTGTTTTTTTTATTTTATTTCATTTAAGATATTGAAAATTCTGGATTATATAAACTTTATCATATTTTATCATGATACGCAGAATTTGTCTCTTGAGTTCGATGAAAAATTCTTTCTATTACTAGACAGGTGAACTTTTTATAAAAATGTTTTATTCACAAACTTCGCTGACAGATAAAAAAGTATCGTAAAAATCTATGTGATCTCACCCGTTAACCAAATCTTTCAAATAACATCTTTTTTTTTTAAGTTTTATATCTTATAAAATTTCTTATATTATGCTATAACCTCTTCAAAAAATTCGAGACCATCTTTAAGAGCAAATCTGCCATATAATATTCATTAAACCTCTATCCAATGCAAAAGTAACAACTTTTAAAAAATAAAAATTAAATTCTTCGTCGAGTTCATTGATAAAACTCGGCTAACTATAATGAAACGATCTGTATTCGTGCGGACATAACGCATATATTATGTACACAGCCATGTATAGAGTGGGGACTTCGCAACCGTCGCGACATCACTTGGATGACTCTGTAAATATTAACATCGGCAAGAATTGGGTGTTTCGAAGGGGTCTGCGTATCGCGTTGGACGAATTTTTTTCTTTTCCCTTGCATCTTTTGTAACTTTTGAGACTAGAAGGGTGTACTTGTGTATGCCGACCATAGTAAGTGTATGTGCATTACGCCGATCACGAGCAAAAATAGTTGGATCATTCTGTAAATATTAACTTCGCTGAAAATAGAAGGTTGGATAACGCTCCGTTCGAATTGTTTGTACTTTTTGCCGTTCTCACGTGTTTTGAGGTTATGTTCGGTTATTTACGTAAAAAGCTATGCAAATGAAATTGATTCAGCAAGTGAGTTTAATTAATTTCTTATAACAAGAACGTAGTTTTTTTATTTATAATTCTTTATTTCGTTGTGAAAATTAAAAATAAATAATACCATATCTCGATTAGACAATTACTAAACTACTTAAAACCTAAGTCAAATTGAACTCAACAATATTTATTAAATCGAATGTTACTTTTAAAGTGATTCGATTAGATTTCATTGACTGAGATTCTTTTTTATTATGTCTGAAATTATGAATGAACCCTCGTTGTAGAGAGCAAATCATTTCATTCGATCTCCTATATTGCATTCGTTCGGCATGCCATTACAATTTCCTGTTATTAATATTTATTACATTAAAATTTTGCCTTTGATATTGGAATTCTCGGATGTCCTAACCTAAATTCAGCTTGAATATTCATTCTTATTATAACGTGATTGTAACTCTAGAAATTTAACGCTTCTCTATAGATTCGTACAAAATGAAACTATTACACGATAATTAATATTGCAAACAAACGTTATCGTTGAATAATAACGATGAAATAGTAAATGAAATATGGCGTAAATAGTAGACGAAAATTTTGGAAAAAGGAAACACAGTACGGAATTCTTGATATAATACAATTTTTGTTCGAAGCCAAAGCATCGTTAAGATCGACATTTACACTGCAGTCAGTAATTTCAATTGGAGAACTGCGTATGTAAAAGTATAAAAATTCGTACGAGTTTCTAAATGTTACATACATAGAAAAATTCACCACCTACCGCGCAACGATACTACCCTTCGTTCCGATTCTTCTCGCCTTACAATTGTCCCTTTTCCTCTGCATCCTATTTCTCGTATTCCCTTCTCGTATTGCCATCCAATCACACACCATTCAAAGTGACAAGAGTTCGGGTCCCTACTATGATCAATTACAATCGTCAGGACAGGAAGATGCAGTGAAGCCATCAACAGGATTTTTTAATGTCTGTCGAAAACTCGTGTAATTTTAATCCAAATTCGCTATATAGAGTGTTCTAAAAAATGTGATGGAATCATTTGATTATTGAAACAATATTTTCCTTTGCAAAAACTTTGTTAATGAATTATTAAGAAAAAAAGGCAGAGAACGTAGATTAATCGAGAGATTAAATGATGGATAGAAAGAAAATGTATTGAATATAAAAAATATTTCTTTGGAAATCATTTGCGAAAAAAATTTTTTTCTCTCAATGAAAATAGATATTCAATATTTTCGAATATTATATAATATAAGACCAAAATTTGGAAATACTTGGTATATTAAAGACAAAATATTGAAAATGTATTGAATATAAAAAAATATTTTTTTGAAAATTATTTGTGAAAAAGTTTATCTTCTATCAATGAAAATAGATATTCAATATTAATTTATACATTAGATTAAAAGATTGGCAAACAAAATTGTTGCATGTTTCGAGTACTATGTTACATAAAACCAAAATTTGGAAATTCTTGGTAGATTAAAGATAAAGTTAAGGACAAAATAGCAAGGAACGCGATTACTTACAAACAATAAACGAATTCGTTATTTCAAAGCTAATTCGAAAAGTACATTTCGCAAAAGGTGTTCCCTTTAAGCTAACGATACACACGTATACGAATCGCGTTGCACGTCGACTTTAAGCGAAAGGACACGGGGCGTGTATACATTAAACCGGCAAACGAGATTACTATCACTGGATAGTAGGAGTGGGGTCGGCAAGAAACGATATATCACTATACCTGGGCGTACGATACTTCACGATACACTTTCGCCCCTTTTCCTCTCCACGCACATTCGCTTCGTAATTCGCTTCATTGCCCTCCCAATCACGTACCATTCAAAGTGACAGCTGGATCCTCGGGCGAACGAGGCCTGAATGCGACGACGTCAATTACAATCGTCGAGATACGAAAAATTTCGCCCCGACGATATTAACGCAATTTGAATCAAGCTTCTTCTCTCCAACGCGTTCAAAGAACGTCAGCAGATCCCGTAAGCCGTTCGAAGAGGCGTCATGCGTGTATCTGTACATCTGTACATCGCAAATTTCATGTGAAAAAACACGAATCGATTATTAAATATAATACTCTTTCACTTTTACGATTGAACATGTCACAATATTTTATATTCATTTTTTAACTTCGTAAAAAATTCATGAGAAATTTATTTATCGTTATTTGTTACGATATTTTATTATTTGAATTAAAATTAAAACGAGAGAATTATAAAAAGGAGCAACAACAACAAAAATTGATTAATCATTGTAATGGAAATAACGAAGTTAAGGTAGTTTAAAATTTTTGCATTAGTGTATATTATTATCTATAGAGGGGATAGAAAAAAATGAAGAAGGAAAAAGCGTGGGGATCCAGTTTGAACGAGATTTACAGCGTTACAGCGAACGCGTATAGGTTAAGACGCGCAAGGGCCCCCTTTATCCCTAAAATGAAACCTGTCTAAATTGGATTTCCCCTTGATCACTCGTGAAAAGGATAGAAATTAAATTATTTCTGTTTCGAAGCATCGTGCCAAACAAGTGATCGGAAACATGACACTTCATTTATCCATGACGATAACGTTTTTAGAGAGGGTTGATCTTAAAGTAAATCGCAATATGTCCGTTAATAAAATTCCCTAACGACACAATATATAACAAACATTGTATAGCAACGACGAGAAGCGTATGAAACACTAAATTCCATCTGCTCGCTAGCGCCATCTACGCCGACATCGGCAACTAAACCTAAAACAGATTCGCACGTAAATCGCTATGCTCTCGAAAGAGGACAGCGATAAAAATGAAGCAAATTAAATGTCGATCCACGAAACGATTGGTCCATCCATTTCTCCGTCCATTTCATCTGAAAGTATTTATTATTGGATTATTATTGGAGGGCTTTAATGCATCCGACCGCCGCCCTCTCATTCTTCAACGGCTTTGCATTTTGCGAACGACACACCCAACCATTCGATCCGCCATTGGCCCGTCACGCGAGCAACTTGGCTCTCTGGTAATCAAATCCGTAACCGTGAAACACGTCGTCGGTTGGTAATGGGTGATTCCACGCGGACAAGGTCGGATTTCAAATGTCTAGGAGCGCAAGGTGCTCCTCCTCTGGTGCAACTCGATTTGTTCCATTTTATCGGCGGAGTGCATTCACGATCGAATCTGCAATATACATGCATCCACGCGCGTTCGTACTTATGTACGAACACAGACCTTCCATCAAGCTTCGCGGCCGTGCAAATCACTTTTCACGCGCAATGCCATCGAAAAGCGTCTCGCCGCGAGTAATCTCGCTTCTACACGCGCACAACCGATATATAGATAAATCGTGGCTCGTGGCCGCCAACTGTGAGCATCGAGGACCCTCGAGAATTTCGCCATAATGGCTGATTGTGTTGGAAACGCACGCACACACCGATCGACGTATTATTATTGAACTTTGATGCGCGTTTAAGAAAGAGAATTTAAAACGTGTTCTGATCGACGAGGGAACAATTTTTTACTGTAAAACATGAATTAAACTATATTCCTTTCTTTCTTTTAATTCAAATAATCCGTATAACAAAGAATGTTCCTAACCTAAAAAAGATGACCAGGCAAAAATCTTTTAGAAATGTCCTCGTTCCCTGGATAATCCTGCTGAAATCACGGAAAAATAATCGCGAACAGCGTTTCGAATCACTTCTATTCTCGGGTTTGGAACTACAAATACTATTATTTTGCTACTACGAGCCTTGTATATAGAAATAGGATGTCTCTAGCCTCCGATAGAAATGTCACGGTGCATGACTGCATCGACTTAATCCAATCCCTGTATGGTGCACCATTGATTCCTTGATCCGTGTATAGTATATACACCCTGACGAAGATCACAATATAAGCGACGTTTGGTATTTTCGTGGGGCAGCAGATGTTACGGGTAAAGCGCAAGAGGTTTTTTTTTTGTTGTTCGAGCCCCACCACGCCACGGATTCGTGCTTCTTCAGCCGAATCGACGTGAAATCTCTGGCCAGGCGTTATTGAACACCGAAAAAGAGATTATCCCTTCGACAAATATCTAGTCGGTCGATGAATAAAAAGCATGGATCGATATTGTGTGTCACCGAGGCTTGTAAACAGTGTCTTCATTTTTGTTAAGATTAAGTTCCTAAGGATTCTTGGTCTTCTTTTAAGAGGGGAGGGTTTTTGAACGATGACAGATCTTTTGTACAAATATATATAAAATATGTGAATGTAAAAAATCTATTCCTGTTTTTCTTTTTTTTATGTCAAAAAATAAACAACAAGAAATTATATATAATCCATGTATATGTACTTGATGAAGAATTTGTAAAGATTAAATAAATCTTATTTGTTAAACGATATTCTAATTTATAACGCGATATTATAGAAAGTAATGATTTTGCAACATCCTCTTGCGAAGAAAGATAATTGAACAATAAATAAATAATAAAAAATTTTCAATATTCAAGTTAAATAAAATATTCTGATAGAATGTTCTGACGAACATCAGCTAAGCGATACAACATATCAGATGTTTCCAGATCCTGTTCACGATTCACAAAAGAGCTCTATCTATTCAAGCCCCAAGTTTTAATAAAGTGAAAAACTACCTGATAGGGACACGATCGCAATATCATTGGAGATCGTCCCTCAAAATGGCCGCATTGTCGAAAAAGGGGCTCTATCACCGAGATAAAAGGACCAAGTATCCGTCACACGAAACGACGGATACTTTTTTGGCGATAACTCGTCGAGAACACGTGCATCTATTTGGCGAGGGTGTCTTCGTGGCTATTTAAACGGATTTGGATCAACGACAGACATGTTTCAACAAAAAAACATGTTGGAAGGGCATTTCATGGAATTTCGAAGAAAAAACGTAGAATATATAATATAACAATGACTGTGAATGATTAGTATTATTTTTTCGTATTGCAAATATCATGTTTTCTTATAAGAAATTGTAAATAATTAATGCAGTAAAATAATTTATAAAATAATTTTAAATAAAGAAACTTAAATTTCGATATGAACAAGATGAACGAAGAGGCAACGGAAAGTCACTCAAAGCGATATCGAGCACGCCAGTGTTTACCAACACGTAACGAGACGTCGCACAAGCGACAGTGAAGTTTTGAGGTTGTTTTCTTTCTGTCCTCCCCGTCTGTCCTTCCTTCGCGTCCCCTCCTTTTTTCTCATCCTGGCTCGCATTTAAATTGAGTAATATTCCAAGACCGATCCCTTCGTCGGCGTCGAAGCTAAAGACTTTGCATTTAGTAGTGCGCATTTTATTCTTTCCTGATCCCGTAACTCAATTTCTTTCCCCTCTCGTGCCACCTCGCCGCGTCTCTGTATGAATTACATCCGCAATAACAAGAATTAGAAAAATTTCTAAATATCTACAAAAAGATTAATTAAAAAAAAATTCTTTTAGATACATCGAGATAACAAATTCCCTTTTAAATATACCAGAATCTATACTTATTTCTTAGAATGCACTCGTATAACACCAAAAAAGGAAAAAAAAAAATCTTTCCAATACCATCCATTAGCTCACACGTAAAATCCAAGGTGAATTTCGAACCGTAGCACACCTCAGCCATCCAACAACCCTTCTCCCTTTCTCGGTCGTCCCGCCCCAAACCGCTAACATGCTACGCCAAGCCCTTAACCGTTTATTCAATATCTGTCGAGGGGTAGGCTGTTCCATAGGCTTATGTGCAGCCTGGATTCTTACACGGGCCTCGTTAAACTGGCGTACAAGCACCCTATACACATGGATTTTAAAAAGGTAGGCGCGCAGCCAGCTGATTCGCAACCCTCGCAGCAAAACCGTGAAAACTGCGTTTCACTACGCTGGATGCAAAGGCACCCCTGACCCGCAAAGTGTTCGACTACCATACACATGGATATGACGTAACTAGCCGGTTTTAAATGTCGCGCTCTAACGATTGTTTCTGCTCCGTGCGCAAGTTCGAGAGATCTGGTAAATTTATTAGACGGATAAAAATATTATATAATTGATAATATTAATAATTGTTGGTCGATTTAATTACTTTGAAAGGATTTTTGAAAGAAAGAAATACGGATTTAAAGATTTCAAGATCATTTTCTTAATGCTTTATACGGTAGATGAATCATAATTGATTAAACGAAATAAAATATCTGTTTAAAATATTTATAAAAGTGTTTCATATACATACGCGATAATATGCAAAAGAATTTTCGAAATTTATTTTCTCAAACACTCGAATGAGAAAACGTTATTTTTGATTTATTTCGAAATATCCTGTCAATAGATGAAAAAATCAAACGCAGTTAAAACAAATATTAGAATAGTCTAACATTTAAATCTCGTATTTGCAAAACACGCTACCTCTAACTCATCTCCCCTTCCCAAATCGGCCAAACTACATTCCCACCCATCAAATTAAATCAACTTCGCAGCTCGTCCATGGCAAGCATTCACACATTTTTTTCCCGCGAAATTGCGAAAACATCCGGTAAACGCGATTCCGTTAAATCCCTTATCGCACACGCAGCGATTCGACGATACGATTCTCCGCCATCGTTGATCGTGTTTTTCGCCAGCGCTCGCAGCGATCCACGTGGCGCCACGATCAAGCCACGCACGCTGGCGGTTCGTTGTCGAATCACAGCGTGAAGAGACAATCTATCGCCAACTCTCCGGATATTATTATTTCGTCGTGCAACCTGCGGAGAGGAGACCGTGGCACGCGAGACAAGAGCTCGCCGGCTGCAATCTCGTTGTTGCACGCGAGGTGTGACCGAACGAGATACGCTGCATCGGCGATTGTTCGCGATCCTGGGCCGGGGAATTAATTCACGCGAGGCGTCGCGGAACAATAAGCGTGGCCCACGCTCCATCTCTATCCCACTCTCCCCCACCACAGTCGTATCGTCGGCCGCGGCGAGTCGGTTCAATGCGATTTTCGAAATCCCGTGCCATAAGGTGTAAAACCGGCCTCCTCCGTTTCGTCTGGTGAGTGTATTTGTTTGTTCGCTGCCATATGCCAGCTATGCGGCCACCATTATGCGCGTGCACCGTCCACGAGGAGCCAATGGACCCTTTGTTTTTTTTACGCTTCAACACACCGATCACACACCGTCTATTCCGGGATCTATCGTCGCAGTCACACTTGTTCGCCTCTCCTTTTTCTCTTTCTCTTTCTCTCTCGCTCGCCACTCGTTCACGCGTTTTTATGCACGCGTACTCGTGCTGCTCCGCATCTATCTCTACGTAGCTCGCTCGGTTTAGGTTAACCCTCTCGAACGTTGCTGGTTCGTTGCTCGTGCGATCTTTTTCCCTTTACTCGGTTCGGTCTATTGTGTAGGTCCTTTTTCTCTTGTTTCTTTGGTTTGTCTCTCGATAGTGAGTGTCTGGCGGGTGGTGGTCGAGGTTTAGTCACACGAGTGTCCGCGGGAGAAACGACGTTATGCCGTGATTGCGTCTTTTTATGGGGTTGTAGTTAGGAACGTTTTAAAAGTTTTAGGGGCTTTTGTGCAACTGAATTGAATGGTGTATTTGTTTCAATGTTAACGACATATTCAATTTTAATATTAACAATTAATACAGCTATAGAAACGTCTTCGATTCATTAATTACGATCCAATGAACGTTATCATTCATTCATCAACACAAAAGTGAACTCGAATCAAACTTATTTGATTACTTTTACTTTCTTTGCAACAACTCTCTAATTTTCTTTTCGACATGAATACCACGGATGGAAATTTGGTTGGCAAAAATTATAAATTTCAACCGGTTCGTTAAAAAAAAAAAGGAGGGGAAAAATGAAGGAGAATGAGAAGAAAGAAAGTTTAAACGATAATGAATCCCTTATTACATGGCAACAGGCCATTGGGAGAGATAAAACATTCGAAAATTCCCAAGCATCGAATCCTAGCTCTGTATTCGAAGTTAATAATATTTTCTGGCGTCCATAACGCAAGATAGCGGGGAACGTGTAAAAATGTTACAAAAGCTTTGTTTCATTACTGGAGTAGATAGAGGGGATAGAGAGAAAAAAATTCTGGACGTGAACATTGACTTCGTAAACGACGAACCGAATTAAAATTCAACCACTACTTTTGCACAATCCCGAATCGAAATTTTTACAACGATGCATAAATCCTGGTGATATCGTCGTCGTGGAATTTTTTCGTTCGGTAAAGCTATCGAGTAATTGCGAATTTTTGCTTTGACTGTACCGGTAGAGTTGTTTCTGTAATGAGAAAAATTCGTTACTGAAAATATGATTTTGGTAAAAGGTTTTGCACGTACTTTAATTGTTTTACTTATTTTTTTCTTTTTTTTTTTTCTTTTTTAGACTGAATTAGATTAGGAATTACAAACCAAGAAAGAAATTAAATTGCATATAAATACATTATATTATTTTTGTAAAAATTTCTATATAAAATTTGAAACTTATCAATTTTTTTACGTTTAATTTATTTCAACGCTTAAAATTATTCAAATCGTGTTATAAAGTGAAAAATATTAGTTCATATTTTTGTAGCTTTGCTGCTTCGAAATCATGATATTCCATGTATAATAATTCGCAGCTCCCTTTGATCTTTGAGCCTTTCTACATCATTCTATATTACGTTTGAGCATAAATTCAAAAGCTTGTCTATCAATGTTGCATGCCACTACGATTCTACTTTTTTCTTCTACTTCCTTTTTTTTCTTTTTTTTTATTTTTCCTAATAATAAATTGTATAATACATTTTTCATATAGCGTGAACCTATAAATTAGCTACAATTATTATCATACCCAACGACACAATTTAGCATAAAATCACATTTCCATCGTTCAACTACACTTTCTCAGAAAATCATCTCATCCATTCCCGTGCAATGTATTTACACGGGGGTTCGATACCAAACAAAGAGGGAAAAGAACGTCAACATCGTAGGCGAAACGATCGAGTCGAGGTCGCATAACTCCATCACGAAAAATAACTTAATTTCTAAACAATGTCGTTGTCCGGGGACAAGATGGCGGGGACGCAGAGGGCGGCACCGGTCACTTGGCGAGCAAAAATTTGACGAAGCTTTTAGCCGGGTGATTCAATTAGCCGACGCTTTGGAGTGCATTATACACGCCGCTGTGTGTGGCCCTGTCATTTTCACCAACTACCGACAGGCTTTAAGAGCGTGCACGCCGAAAAGAGTGGAGGCGACGTTAGAAAAGGGCGGTGGGAACAGTGAAAACAGTGGTAGAAGGTTACGAGAGGCCGGTGTCTGGTTTTCGCTTTTACTTTTTAAACGCTCATGCAAACTCGCTAGATAGCGACCTCTTGGAACGTGTCATCTATGACGGCGGACAAAAACGATGAGTTTCGGGTAACGAGTCGGCGGGCGAGCGCTGGTGCGAGAGGAAGAAAGACACGAAGAAATCGACCAGCCTCTTCTAACCTCTCCGTGTATACATACACGGAGCCCATTGACACGCCGCTAAAATGTTTTCTTCTGCACGCTCTGGAAAGTGTCTGAAGCAAAAAAGAGGCTTATCTAATCTGTGCTGTTTCGTGAGATGGACGCATGGAATATTTCTTACTAATTTGAAGAATTGACCGTTTCTCAAGAGAGAGAGAGAGAGAGAGAGAGAAAGATTGGAAATATTCCTTCGAAAGAAAATAACTTGCTTCTTTTCATCTCTGCGAATGTGAAAACGTTATTTTTTTTTAGAGAAAATTTCTAGAGAGAAGAAATTGTAGTAAAAAGAGCCGAACTGTGCGAAAATTTTAATTGGGCCATCGAATTCCAAACGTCAAAGAGACAATCCCCTCAATGGAATTAAAACTCAAGCAATAATTAATTAGAAGCAACGGTGAAAAAGACACGTTCGATCCGTCGAAAATCTTTCCCTGAAACGAGAATTCTTTCTATAGGATACAATTATAAAATTCGCGAGTGTCGTTCGCAATTAACGTTTCTCCCGTGTTCGGTTTCAGCCTACACGTGTAAAATAAGCAACGAGCAAACGTGATTTTCGCCCATTCTTCCTTTCTCCTGCATACACACGACGCAGATAACATTACGTGGAAGGCACTAATTCGGAAGCTCGGCGATCTCTCTCCGCCATGTTATTTCTGACTGTCACGCGATTCGACTGGGCGAATATGACGATTCCTTTCTCTTCTCCCTAGAATCTTTCTAGTCTTCCATCAATATTCAAATAACGATTAAACGAAAAAAAAAAATCAGAATTCACGTTTTTTGATTTTGAAAATTTGCAACATTTATCGCTAAACTTAATGTTGAAATAAATGAATTATGCTCATGAATGAAACTATCGTTGAACAAAAGAAACCCTATCTCCCCCTCCACATAATCCATCGAAGTATCCCATTTTTTTTTTCCTCCTTCAATCCGGAACAATATTCCGCCACGCGTGTTAAAGGACGCACGTGATTCGTAACTGTATAGAAAAGCACTCGTGAGCGTAACAGAATAACAAGGGAGGCAGAGGGGCTCCTTGTCAGAAGCAAGGGCGAACAAAACAGAAAAAAAAAATATATATATATATAAAATAAAAAAACAAGCGAAACAAAGAAACGAATGCGCCTTTAAAGTAAGAGCGAGAGAGAGAGAGAGAAAGGGAAAGAAAACAGAGACGAGAGAACTCGGAAGGAACGAGAGACCGTTGTTACAAAGAAGGTCCGTGATTCAAAAATAGGTTTAATAGGTGGGCCCATCTCGACAGGCCGGTGGAAGAAAACAGCGACCCAAACAAATTCTCGGATACGCGACGGGGTGTCTTCGAGCCACATGCCTCGCAGATGCACGCCACCCCAGCATTTCTGTGGATCGTTTTCTCTGCCGAAGAGAACTTGGAAATTGGTTCCAACGATATTTCACGTGTGCATCGCGTTGCATTGTGCGTTACGCATCCCTCCCCTCCTTTTGTTCTGGGTGAACGGAGACGGATTTTTATTTGTATCGATTTGATGCGCCCCGTAACGAGGCGGTTTTCTGGTGCACAAGCGAGTTCCTCTGATTTTTCTCCCTATCTCTTTAAAAAAGAGAGACTCGTATCCAGCTTGATAAAAATTTGGATTTCGATGCGGGTTTATTGTTTCATCGAGGGATGAATCGGTGTACGATTGTTTGACAGGGGTAACTAAGGGTTTGGTACATATAGTTTTTACAGACAGGGTATATCGTATCGATATCGATAATGGAATGATCGTGTACATGTCGAATGGTTAACTTGTTTGACTTGGAATAATCACGCGTAACATGGAAGTTAAGAAGGAAGGAAGAATAACGCAGGAGAACAAAGGAAAAAACGAATTTGAAACTCGCACGTTTGCGGATGACGTTTCCACCGTTTGTTTTCCAATTATCGTCGCAGAAATGGATTACACCCGAGACGAGGACGACTGATTAAACGATGGGAGCGCGCGAGTTTCGGATTTAAATCGTGTACAACTGCATTGATTGAAATAATTGTTTAATTACACGGCTACTTCCGGTAATGACGGCGCTTTAAATTGAATCGTTGCTCGAGGTACGTTGCAGCGAGTGAGTATATCTGCTGTGAGTTTTTCTCTCGGATTTAATCATTGGAAAGTATCGCGTGAGTGGTTCGAAATCGATGATGTAAACTCTTTGTGTAAACTCGCAAAAATACAAATGGACAAGGTATCGAAAATATAAAAATTAATTCTTTGAAGAGATGGTTTTGTATTTTTTTTTTTTTCTTTTTTTTTTACTATTTATTTTTGTGTCATTTTATTGCACATTGTGTGTACAGCAATATCCTTAATTGAATTTCTTCCGAATTCGCGAAATGCGAAAATAAAAAAAAAAAAATAATAAAACTGATCTTCATATGACGTCTACGTATTTGAAAAAAAAATTTCCTCTCGAAATTAATCAACTATTCATCTGGAACATTTTTTCATATTCCTAAAAACGAAATATTTCAGATGAAAAAATTACACGAGTGTAATTTTACATTACCCAGTATAATAAAACAATCGTCGATCATCAACAAAAATTACAACGACCAACTTGTCCTTTGCCGTCGACAAAAACCTCGCACGAAGCCGTAGAATAGCGTAATTATTACTCGTGATCGAGTATTCGAATTATAAACGATGTAAAAGATATTATTATTCGGTGTTTGAAGAGGCACCGCGGTTCGAGCAAACACCAAAAGAACACAGAAACACGGCGTGTTTTCAATCGGCGACAACAACGACGACGGATCAATTGAATAAAGCTTAACGCCAAAATTAAACGGAGCTTAGTGGCGGCACAATGGTCGGCAATCGTTTTCGTTACAATTACTTATCCGATCGTTTCGAGCATTGTGCGCGAGAGGCCGCTGCGTCAGCGCGTTTTGTGCGTCTGACAGCTGCGGTGAATGACGCTATTACCGGTAAGTAGCGAGCATTATTTACGCAGAAGCAATGGTAACATGTGCGCCGCGTCGATTGCTCTTTAACGCATTAAGCTCAATAATAAATGCCACTCGAGATGTGTTACTCGTTTCTTGCTAGTGCGACGACAGTGCTTTTGCTGGTGCTTCAAAAGGGAATAGAATAGAAAAGGTAAAAGTGTGATCTTTTATGCATTTTATAGGTTAGGTTCTAGATTCGTTGAAAGATGTTTTAAATTATTACAAATTGGAATAATAAATTAATTTAGCAAGTACAACTAAATATATGTTAATTTTTACATTTAATGTATCATATAAAATATATATATTTAATATTGTTAATATATAGAGAAAAAAATCTAGAATAAAAAAAGCTCTTTTCTTCGTTCTTCTACCATAAAACGAAGCTAAGAATGATAAAATCGAACGAAAATTCGAACATATTCGAGTAATCTATCGTGTAAATATCTATTCCTAGTATTCGATTAATTATTTATCTTTTCATTTTATTCGTTCGTTTTATCATTTTACCAACTCGACACGCAAGAAACACATTAAACTGTAAAAATGAGGAAGTGATGAAAGATTAATCGTTTTTGTAATTTCACTATTCTTATCTTTACGATTTTTTGATCACCCAACACGGATTAAAGCGAAAAAATAAAATAACAACGGAATATGACCAATTAAAAGGATATCCTAATTGGATATTCTAATCAATGCGGCTCAATGTTCAACAATTTTATTCGAGCAGCGTCCGTCCAATTATACACGGGCAAAGCTCTCCATTCCTGTTTCGTTTACCCGGGTACTTGATTCAACCGGTGGTCCTCTGGCAGGAATTCCGCGTCAATTATTAACCGTTGTCTGCGAGGCGCAATTAAAAATTATCGATAGCGGGCCAGGAACGCGCAGCTTTGTCAACAACGTTGATGAATTCAACGGAAAACGTGTACTGACCCCCACGTGTAAACACAAAGAGTCGCGCAATGAAAGCGCAGAAATTCCAACACGGTAAAACACGGCCATCGGTGCGACGGAGACAGAGGACGCGAGGAACGAATGGTTGAGAAGGAGACGGGAGATGTAAAGAGGGAGCGAGCGAGACGGAGAAAGACAACCGATGGAGAGAAAGAAGGAAGAGGGAGAAGGAGATAATTACTCGCAGTGTCTTCTCTCATTTGCATTCTATTCCAGACGGCTGAGCGAAATCTCAGTTACACTTTTGTGCGTTGGTAAAGCAAGGTTATTATTTAAATAACTCTTTACTTTCAAAAGGCAAACGGAGGGAAGCTCTTTCCCGACCTGGCTTGTTATATATCACGAGGATCCCGCGTCCTCTCGTTTGCGATACAATTCCAAAACTTGAAGTGGAAACCTCGTCGTGAAACTAGTTCGCTCCGAATCCACGAAATTGTGCGTACACAAGTAACAACTTTCTCTTCGAACCGTTGCATATAAACATGCATTCACGAATAATCATCAAAACTATCGTCGATCGAAATTCCCAAGAAACGAAACCCCCTCAACTCTCTTTCTCCCCTCCTCTTTTCCTCTCTCTGTCTCTCTGTTTCCGCGGCAAGGAAGGAAGGAAAGGAGTGGGGGAAAAAGGCTGTCTCCACAATAAGTGGTACGCGACGGCACTTTTGATCGTCGCTGGCAGCTCGCGCGGGGCAACATGTTTAACGCGAGTGCGCGCGCGATGCACATGAGTGGGCAGCCGTTTGGATTGGGTAAGTGCGTTCCACGGAAGAGGAAGAGAAGGGGTGGTGCAACAGCGGCCTTTTACCCTCTTCGACCTGCTGCAACCACCGAGCAGAGAGAGAGAAAGAGAGAGAGGTTGCCCGTGAAATTGCTCGCACTTTCTCTCCTCGTCCTGTTCCGCGTGCACACGCGCGTAAACACGCCCCACGGGCGACTCGCGTCTTCCGTCTAAAATAAACTGACCGTGCAGAGATTTTCACGTGCAGGCGAGCTCGAATTGGGAAACGTCCGTGTGAAAGGGGAGAAGAAAAAAGGAAAAATGAAGCGAGCCGAGCAGGGTTGAATCGGGATGGAAACTGCGCAGGGGTGGGCAGCGAAACGTCGAAGTACATTTCTTTCGATTGGAAATTTTGTAAAAGGTACACTGCCTGTCAAAAATTTCGAATCCTTTCCTTTTTCCTTGTCTTCTTTCCGGACGACTCCCCTCTCCCAATAGTAATTTTTACTGATTCGATGACGAAACGAATTTGTAATAAAGTTTCCAAATTTTCAAACGCACCAAAAATTTCATATCGAATCTTTTTCCAATTGTAATAATTTTATTTAATTGAGATGGATTTTTTTAAAAGAAATTCTAAAGTAACGAAACTCTATCTGTTCCTTTAAACTTCCAAATCTTTATCGACAATTTTGTTAAAAAGATCTTCGGTTTATTTAAAATAAAGTATTGAGATGATTTGAAAGAAAGTGGAAAGATTAATCGTTCTTTTTCTTTCCTGCAAAAAAGAAGCAAACGAAAAAAAGAAAAAAAGAAAAAACGAGAAACATTTTCAACGGACCTAATACTATGGTTATAAGGAGTCTTCGTTTTCTCGCGGGGCTCCAGGTCCATTCACCTTCGCCATCGGGTGTGTATTGACTGTCGAGCAAAGCTTTTATTTCTGGAGTTTGAAGAGTGTTGGCCCTCGTTCGATTTGCGAGCGTTCGCCACGTTTATTTTTGTTGCTACCGTTGTTTGCTCTGCCGGGGTTTCGCTTTTTCTGAAACCATCCGCGACGTGATTTATTGGGTTTCGCTTGGATCTTTAGATTTGAGAGCTGGATAGCGCGTTGAATTCTGAAATTTCTTTCATTTCCCTCCCTTTTTTTTTTTTTGCGGATTTTTTGTTTATTTGCTCGAAAAAATTTACTCTTTGTTATACAACGATTGGTTCCAATATTTGATCGAAAGTGTTAATCCCAAGTTTGCGAATCATCGTTGTATCGTATTGTAATAACGTTACTTTCACGGATTATACAATCGAAAATAATATTATACTTAAAAATCCAATGTTTCCCAACTGTTAAATGTTGATTGATATATTGTATTCACATTTCGGAACTGATATTATTGACTTATACTACTTGCTAGTGAAACAACTTCATAAAATATCTGTCTAAATTGTCTAAATTTGCAAAAAAAATTAAACGAAACTTAAGGTAAAATTTCGTATTCAGGCAACTAGTTTGCAAGATTTTTTTCTTGGGGGGAGGTAGAAAAATAATTCGTGAAAATTATAATCGCTTGCACGTGAGTATTACGTTAATTGAGGGTTAATGGAAATGGTGTAACGTCGAATTAACGAATCCTCTTGTAACTTACCTTTTCAAGAAATATATATATATATTTTTTTTTTTTTCACATTCAAGAATCTATTCCAAGAGGTGACGGGAATAACTCCCGTGAAATTAGCGAGTCTATTCAATTAACATATCCCTCCCCTTGCTTCAAGGGTTGTAACGAGTAATGAACTGCTAATGAAGCGAAACACCTTTCCCTTCCCTCCTCTCTCTTCCCTCTCCTCTCTCTCCTTCTCAGAAAGAAACACGCTTCACATTTTCAGATCGGAATCAGCAGGAATTGTAGAGGAATACAGGCGTTGAACATAAATCTAAAAAAAAGACTCTCATTATTCAGTTGCATAAGCAAGAACGTTGAATAATAGTTCTATAAATAACGTTTTATTGCAGCCCCCCTCCCCAGTCTGACTTTCTTTGAAAAGTCAACGACTTTCGGTCTGCCTTACTGTGACGACAACATCGATCGCAGACCTTTATACATACAAACTCACCCCTAATGTACGATTCGCGTGTCATCACTCCGCGACTTGTACAAATTACTCTCCCTCTTTCCTCTCCCCCTTCCCTCCCCTTCTCTCATCTGATCGATCGCCGCGATTAACTCTGTGAAATTTTCAACTAATGTCCGAATGGAGGAAAGAAAGGATCGTATTAAAAATCCGACAAATTTTATGGATCGTTAAAAAGCCCTGGTATTAAGGGGTGAGGAGGGAGGGGGAAGAGAGAAGAGGGGGAGAGAGGCATAAATAATGCGTTTTCATTTTCACCCTAGATCTATCGCGCTTAATATGAAATATTACGATTAGTGAAATGTAATTAAAAAAAACGTCGCCTTGTTAGAGATTTTTTTTTCCTTTCTTTCTTTCTTTCTTTCTCTCTTTCAATTTCTGGGTTATTATTAAGCGGTATTTCTCAACAACTCTCTCTGCTAAAAAGAAGAAGAAGAAAAAAATCTTCGCGATGGAATTCATAAGAAATAATCTCGAATTAAAAATAACCGTGAAACGACCACCCAGCGAAATATATCGCGTTTTTTTTAAGGTTACACGTTGGGCAGATCGTGATCCAAAGATAAAGATTAAAAAAAAAAAGAAGAAGAATATTTTTGTAAAATATTTTTTTTTTTTTCTGCTTCAAATCGATCGAACTCTCGAATTTAAACGGTGCACAAGCATTAGGTTATCGTTTCCAAATTAATTAATTAATTTCGTGGAAAATTGAGTCGGATACGGATAAACGATATTAAATTACGAAAGCACTTAACCTCGAATTATCAGGGGGAAAAAAAAGACATCCACGGTTGCTACATGATAATTTATTGCCAATTATTCTTTCGTTAATTACACGTTCGAATCAAAACGTTCTGGAATGGCAAGAAGGAGAAGAGAGAAGGAGGTAGATCGGTAGATCGTTTCGTGTTTTGTAAATTTGCATTTGTATGCGATGATTATTTTAGAAGCAGAAAGTCTTGCGAGATTAGATTAGTGTATAAAATTTGCACGTTAATTAGTATTATTTTTTGCGAAAAATATTCACTCTCCAAACGAGCGATACGTTTATAAAAAATAATTTTGCAAATTATAATTTCTTCTCTCTGTGCATCTAACGTGTGTAGACGTAAATAATTTAGATTGCACGATCGATACTTGAAATTTTATTCGTTTCGAATGACAATTGTAACCTATTTCTCGATGAAATTACATAATACACGTAATACGTATGTATAGATTACCCATAGACAGATGTATACGGATTAATAATTTATTGGTTCGATGGAATTCGGTCGACTCGTTAGCCTAATTGACGAAATCGTTTCGAGCGTTCCATTCGATGCTCGTTGATGTAATATGTTGCATACATTGTTTCACGGTCCAGTTTTATTCATAGGCAAGCTCACACAGTTGTGCAATTTGAATTTATGCAAATGCGCAGCTGAATTATGTAACGAATTTGAACCGCGCCACTACGCGAACATGCTTGCCGTTTACGGATTCCGTAAAACGTTTTCTTCTTATTCTCTAAGTAAACGCGACCCTCTACGTGTGTTCCGCGCTCCTGTTAATTCTATAAATAATCTCAATTACGTCATTTGTTTCAGTGTGCACACTAACTTGCTAAAAATAATAATAATAATAATAATAACAATAATAATAATCAATAATTCAATAAGTTTTGAGTTACGTTACACATTACACGATACTAAGTGGATAAAAGATAAAAACGATCTTATAATCCTACGTGATTCTCTGATCAACGAAAAAAAATGATCGAGACGAGGTCAAAGACGTTCACGTACGGAAGCAAACGTTACTCGCATCCTCGTAATAAATGTTACGAAACGAAATTTAAAATAATTAAAAATATTTTTAACGCGGTGTTGTATGCACAGGAAAGAAAAAATGAAACGAGAGAGAGAGAGAGGGAGGGAGAGGAAAAAAGGGAATTAGAACGGCGCGCTGACTGCAAAAGATGGCAGAAATAGGGGCGCAAAAAGCTATGACATAGTACGCAATTATGAAAATGAGTTTGGATGAGACACGGCCACGGAAGACAAAGCTTTGAGAGATAACATTGACCAAAGTTACGAGGTTTTGCTTCTCCATTATTCAAACGAGAATCAGTCGGCCGCGGTCTGGTGTATCTTTATCCTGTCGGTCTGCCAGTAAAAATATGCGCATGCGCGAATGCTCGCAAATGACCGCGATCCCGTGGTCCGAGTTCATTACGACGTGCACGGTGCCACGGATGTCTTGGCCGGGAGGGGAGGGAGAGGAGGAAGAAAAAAAAACTCGTAAATAGAATCGGCGAAAGGTGACCTTTCTCAAAACACTTCTGGTGGCGGTAATGCGTTTCCGACGGAGAATCGTTCGGCAAAGGGAGCTCGTGTGTTTTCAAAACTTTGCGATGGTGTGCACATCAGATAAATATACGTTGTTGGAAATATTTACATTCTTGGTTGCTTGTTTAGATGGTGGACTTTCGTCGATCGAGAAATCGCTTTTATATTGATTTTATATCGTAGAATATAGACAAATGTGCAATCAGATTAGAAGAATACGTACGAAAATAGTTTCGACGTTTGAGGTTATGGTAAAAGTGTTTCTCGTAGTTTTGTAAATAAATCGAACGAGTGTAACCATCCAATTTCGCGTTTATCTCTAATCTCTGGCTGATTACTTAACAAAATTTAGCGAGTGCCACTCGATTATAACTATGAAATTCGACGTTGGTAGACAGACACGCGAAGAAATAAACTTTCTTAACTTTCCTTCTCGACGTACAATTGCAATCCATTCCGAAGGGCGCAGAGATTTTTAATCGAGTTTCGTGACATCAAAGTGCTGCTGTCATCGCTTTCTCTCTTTTTCTCTCTATCCCCATCCTCTTTTCATCTCTTTCGCCTGGCCACGTCCGTCTCGTTTTCATGCCGCGCCCGTAGCGTCGTTCATCAGCTCGTTCGTAGCTGAAAATTAATCGTCGCTTCTGAAAATAAGAGGCGAGTCGAAAAACCCGAGAGTTAGCGGCCGCCGTCAAAGAAACACGACACTGTTTTCACTATTTATGAACCGTCCACATTGCACGACGAGGAGCACAAGTCAAACTTAATTCGAGGTGAAAGACGAAGGGTCGTAGTGACGGAAAGATTGAAGAGCCGGAATAATGGGCCGTTTCGGACTGGCGACAAATTTTTTACGCCACCTAAGCGAAAATATTGAAACATGCCACGACGGGAGATATGCATAACATACGCGTGAAATACGCTGAAGATCTTAGAATAAGATTTTTTGATATTTTAAGTAAATCGGATAACTTTTTAGAATTTTAAAAGGATTTCTAATCACGAGTACGTACGAAGAAAAAAATAATAAGCAATCTTCCAGAACCTTTTTTATTTTCTTCCTCGATCGGATCCACGACATACATTCGCCCATGTAAGATTCTCACGGCGATAAAGCTGGCTGTCCAGGTGGACATTTTAATTCGCCCTGGTATGACGAAGGACCGTCGTAAATTCGGTTGGCGGGCGAAAAATTCGCGGAAAGGTATCGCGAGAGCGTGTCTTCAACCGTGGCCACGACGGCGGTGGCAACGATAGAATTACCCTGCGTCCATGAAATTTTATTGCCATCGATATTTCATGGGACTCGCGGCTCGTCCCGTGTAACGGCCGATCCCGCGCATTGCGCGCTCTGCCGGCCATTGTGGCCGGCACGCAATCAGTAAAGTGCCATACGCCGCTATTGAAACTGCTACTAATGAAAATTCTCGGGGAGACGCGAATAAAACTGACTGGTATTCAGGTATTCCAATAATTAATGAAATAAAAACTGGCCGCGTGTCATCTCGCCCATGATTCAGGAATGGATTCTATTGGCATGGTATAAAATAATAGAAAAAAAAAAGAAAGAGGATAAAAAATCGTACGAAGAGACAAGGAATGAGGGGAGAAGCGAAAAGAAGAAGAGAGAATGACGAATAGTACAAGAAAAAGCTGAGATAGAAAAGTTAGAATGAATTTTTTTAGACGTAATTAGGTCAGATGTAGTAAATTATTGAATTTTTTTTTAACTAATTTAGTGACACATATATAAACGTCTTTTTAGAAGGACAAGATCTGTTTCCACTTGTACACGTTTACTGTTCCTTTCGTATTTATTGTCTTTCCAAGCAGCTGGTCCTCTTGCACTCGATACATAGTGACTCAAGTTTTTTCTTGAACGGTTGAGCCATGTGTTCTTCGTCAAAGCTGCAAGCTATAAAACGATTGTAAATTTTTACGGAAGTTCAATAATATCGTCCTATTTTTTTTTTTTTTCTTATCATTCATAGATACATGTTACACGTGTTTTCCTTATTTTTTCCTGGATTACTTAAAAAAAATGTTGAATTGTTGAAAAGAAAGAAAAATTTCTATAATATAAATATAAATATAATTCTATATAAATTATCATGCGAAAACCTAGCCTAAAAAATACAATAATCCTAGTCTTAAGTTCAATCACGATACTTCAAACTTAATAACTTCATAAATCAGATCCTTTGTTAAACGCAAGATTCTTCTGTCTCCTTCTTCCCCGCCCCAGAGGAAGAAAAAGGAAAAGAGGAGAAAAAAGAGCGAAATAACAAAATTACAGAGTCGCTTCGTCAGAAGCAGGCTCCGTTAAATCAACCGAGCCTCACTCCCTCTGTCCATGGCTCTCGTTTCACCGACACCCTCTCATCTCCTCTTGCATTTCAGCGAGGTCCTTTCCCGCTTTCCTTCCAGTCAGCCTGTAATCTAGGAATCTATGATTCAACGGCACTCGTGCGCCCCCAGCATCTGCTCCCTGATGGACGCACTTCAAACTGTCCCGTTCACAAAGCGAGCTCTGTTCTTAGGAAATAATGTTTTCGCCGGCATGCCCGTCGTCCTTCTCTCTTCACCTTTCCGTACTCTCACTCTCTCTTCTTCTTTTCTTCTCTTATTCCCATACAACCGCTTAAAATACCTTGTAGATGAGAGATAGTGCTCGACAGACAGGAGCAGAAGAGAAGCGAACAAGGTTTTGTTCGTGGTCTAACAGGTGCTCGGTAATTCGACGTATGTATGCAGATGGCGCACGTGTTCTCTCCGCTGTAGTGCGTTGCGGGAATGGAGTGTGTGTCTCTCCATGAGACCAGTCGAATCGCGATTGAATTATTGGGATTTCTTGGCGAGAGGTTATGTGCACGTTCCAAATGATGCGGTGATGTTAAGAATTCTTAGGAGACTTTGAATATCATTGTGTTTATCGTGTTTTGGCGAACATCGGGCATTGAACAGAAATACTCAAGTATTTAGAGGTTATTGTACAAATTAGAAAATTCGTCGATGATTAATTTTCGACGAAGGCTCGTTTAAAATTAATGCGACGGTTCAAGAGGATAAATTTGATTATTTTATCGCGTTTCGCGTAAGGATGAAATACATTTCGAAGCGACGAAAATTTCGTAACGATACTTCACGTTTATCGAAACGTCAATCTTCGTCCACGTGATCGTGATACGCGAATAATCGAAAATTCGCCCGTCTGTTTGAATTTAGAATAGATATCAGATATGCAATTCTTATATAGATAGCGAAACGCTCGACTTAGACAGGTGTAATTAATACCCCGTTGAGAATTGAAAACGATCGATGAAGAATTTAAATTACCGCGACTCGAATTAATACAAATTTCCTCAGTTTCGAGGATAGATTTTGATCCCAAGTTCGTCTGTCCGCGTTAAATTAATCGAGTATATATATCTCATTGACGCCTGATCGCAGCAATAATGTTTTCCAATATATAAATTATTGATCCGGGAAAACGTTCGATCTTATTTGGACGCGTTAAAAATGTTATCTTTCGGATTTATTCTATTCTATATTCCCTCGCAACGTAACGAAAAGACAAGCGAGATGTTTCGTCGAAAATGTTGCATGCTGTGCGAGATACTGTGTCGCGCGAGGATATCTCGCCCATATATAGATACGAAAAGATTAGAGGGGAGAATGTGTTTCCCGCGTTAACCAAAAATTGAACTAGCTTCGAGTCTCGCTCTGTCCTTTCCCATCCGAATCACCTGTGAAAGATTGCACCTATCGATAGCACGCGCTGAGCGTGGGAAAAAAGTTGGAGAAAAATAGAAAAAGATACGATAGAGGTGGAAAAAAGTCTCTACATAAATCGTTTCGAAGCGGTGTTCGGTGGCCATCGTCATCGTATCGGTCCTGAAACTGGGTCAGACCAGTTTTTCCCGGCGACTTGTTCTCGACAAAGATAGCAACCTGCGCCTCGATCGTCTTTTTTAACCCCCCCTCCCCTCCCTTTATTTTTCAGCTTCCTTTATTTCAAAGGAGAAGCGTTCCCTTTCAGTGACGTTAATTCGATATTCAGAGCAAGTAACTCGAAGATCAAAAAAGTGGTGAAGGATTGCTACGAGGTTAGAAGAAACCCATTCGCATTAAAAATAGAAAAATTGCGTCAAAAAAAAAAAAAAGGAAAAAGGAAAAGCGTTGAAGCCTCCTTAACCTCACTTTTGTACGTGAAAAACGTATTATTTTTGTAACTTTACCTCTTCATCGCGTCTCACATAAAACACACCTCTCCTTTTTATCGATTTTTTGGTGTCGATACGTTGATCAAATTGCGACTCATCTTACTCGAAAAAAAAAAAAAAGAAAAAACATTTTAAAATATAAAAACCGGAAGAAATCGTAAATCGTTTAAAAAGAAAACTTCTTTATCGTTATATCGTCATCAATAAATTTATCTACGTATATCTTCTTGCACGATCAAGAATAACTTATCCTTCTGCAAAATTATAATCGCATCCCCCCTGTATGTGCCGTTTATTTCTCGTGTGGAGATCTTATTTCTCGCCAAGAAAAACATTGTCCAATCTCGAAAAAAATAATCCACTTCATCCCCCCCCCTCCATACTTCATTTACCCCCCTATCCCGCGGTTCCGCCATCGCTGTGAAACTTTCCGGAGAAAGTTGATTGAAAAGCTCCGCGGTTTAACTTCGCCTCTAAAACCAGCTCGGTTCCAGACCTGCTGAAAGTAGGTCGAGCCGATCCTTTCAACTGGCTCATTGTTGCGCGATCTTTCACGAAAATTCGCTCCCCTTCTCTGCCGATTTCTCTTCTCTCTCTCTCTCTCTCTCTCTCTCTTCTCTCTCTCTCTCTCTCTCTCTCTCTGCCTTTGTCTCTCTCGAACATTCGTTTTCTCGTGGAATGAGAGAAAGAGAGGGTCGAGTAAAGTACTCGTAAAGCAGGAGCAATAATCGGGGGGAGAGGGGGACGCCAGAGGCTAGCTCTTTCCACCTATTTTCGGTAACGCCTCGTGTTACTTGCCATTTTTAACCTCACTTCGTTTTGAATTTAAGTGATTGTATTTTTTTCTTCTTTTTTTTTCTACGCATTTTTGGGAAAAGAATTCAAAAAGCATGTGGAATAAAAATATGATATTATTATTTAAGACAAATTTGAGATTTATCTTGAATTCTTGAGATTGTAATTGATAGTTAAACGGATAGGTATGAATAATGCGTGGGGAAAAAAGGAATTGAATTGAAAAGGAACGTGAAAATTCTAAGATACTAAGTTAGAGATAAGTCAATAAATAACGAGAGAGAAGAAACGTGGACTTGGACTCGTTGATGTCATTATCTGCAGCAAGCATGGTCGCTATTTATTTTCTCGCTTACAGAATTTTTTTCTTTTTTTTTTTTTTTTTATAAAGGCAAACAAAAGTTCAAACGTAAAAATTTCCTTTCGCCAATTTCGAACGTAGCAATTACGGGGGAATAAAATAATAATAATTATCGAGATATAATTACAGTTGTGGAGATTCTTCGCGTGTAACAAAATTAAATTAAAAACGTTACAATTTATCGTTGACAAAGTTACACGCAATTAAAAATTCTCCACGCCATTTAGCTTTCCAAGCCTTCACTGGAAGCAACGACAATTGAACGAGATAATTTTCATTTTCTTCGAGTGGAAATCTTCACCGGCTAATTTCAAGATACACCGTCATTTTAAGCCCGATATGATCTGGAAAAATCACCAAGATCGTCCAACCATCCGATCATCCCCCCTTTTTAACACCCGCATGGATCTGCCATCTTATTAAACCTCGAGATCATCGTGACACGGAATCATGCTGACCGCGGCAGAAAGCGGCGGGAAACAGTCTTCACGTGTTGTAAATCACACTGACTCGGCTACTTTAACCCTAGACTCTAGTAAGCGCGGTACGATAGCGACACGAAACAATTTGTATTGCTAGATTTCGTTTTAACAACGCGTGAATTTACCTGTTCCGAGTTCCTGATAAGTATGTCGCACGTAATACGACATTTTACTGGTTCGTTGGGTAATTACTTTACTCCGACAAGAGAATTAATTTTTTTTTTTAATCTTTCATTTATATCACTCTTGCAGTTCAGAGGATCGATGGAAATTATTTTTAACGTTGTTGATGATAAAAGAAAAAGGCCTTTCTCGATTCTTTTTTTTTTTTTTTTGAGATAGAAAAATTTGATTTCTGTATCTTTAGAACTTGTTTTGTAAATCATCGCTTATCTTTTCTAATGAATATAATTCTATGCAAATTGACGATTATCGCTGACAATAAGACCCTTCTTAACCAACGATACAATTTTATCTGTAATTTTATTCTGATTCAAATCGAGAATAGATGTGTGCGCGTTAAAATGAAAGATCTTGTATCAATAATGATAATATTTTTTGTAAAGAGTAAATAGAGTTCATCCTAATGGAATTTACACGTGCACAGACGGATACTATACGGGTCAATCAAGATATAACATGTATCCACCGTCAATGGGAATCAAAAGTGACAACTGTCAACCTAAATCAATGTCAGATGTCAGACAATCCTCTATTCTATCCTACATAATGTCGACTTCCGTTTGAATTAATCATCAGTGTTGGAAACTAAACTAGAAACCTTACTTATACATAATTCATTGATATATAGTTATTTAAAAAATATTGCTCCCTTAAACTGTTCTCTTATTGAAAATAGAATACACTTGCAAAATGGCGGCCAATTTTTCGATCCCAAGAAGACTCTGAATAGATGCAGAGTCCTATTCGAAACGTTTTCTTTATGAGAAACAGACGCGTCTTGGGACTCGCGCTCTCAGAGAAATCTGCGCCCTATTTGCGCCAGCGTTGCATCTGCACGCGTTGATACGGCTGTACTCGATGACATACGTAATAGGTGCGTAAGAGAGGATAAAAGTGGCGTTGAGTCGATGAATTTTTGATTGGTCCAATGCGACACTAGGACACACTTCTCTGATCTCATTCTGCTTGTGTTATGCTTCGACTCTTCTTTTTTTTTTTTTTGCCTACTTGTAATCGACGATGTTGAGGGGAAAAGTGATCTCTTGAAAGTTATATGGAGGCACAGGGTATGGGAAAATGGTTGGAAGACCCGTATGGATTCGTGGAACAAAATTTAAGGTTATGCAATTTGGACAAATGTGAAATAAATTTGAAACAAATTGGATATGAAATGACGTTATTATTTATTATCTGTAATTTCAAGTTATGTATTTCTTTTTAAATTACATCAATAACGATGTGAAATCCGAAACTTGCTTGCTGGTAAAAAAGTAGGGCAAACAAAATATACCTGACCGTTGAAAATTGAGGAGGGTTGGTAGCTTTTTGGGATGACGCGGCAAGGTAACGTTTTAAGAATAGGGAAAAATCCTGAGGTGGCGAAGTTTCCGCCCTCGAGCCCGGAAATTTCGGCAGGATTACTGTAATCCCTTTCAAAATCTAATAAGCAGTTGACACAAATTACAAGAAGCACCTGCCCTATCCACGGAAGTCGGCACTTCTTCCCTGTGATTTCTCAAAATTAGATGCCCCATCCTAAGAAAACTTTGTAACGACATTCTGAATTCGGGTCACCATCTTTTTGTCCTGTAATTTCCAACCTTCTCTCGTAGTTCCCAGCTGTATTCAAGTTACGTGAATAACAACCTTAATTAACCGAAAACCACTTCTCCCCTTTGAAAATGACCAATAATTATTTTCCCATTGATCACAAAAATTATATCATGATTATAAAAAATTTACTTTATTTTGTATTTTACAAATTGATAATAGATTTAAAAAAAATCTATATATACCTTCCACACGATAATAACTAACATCGAGTTCATCCAAATAAACCCTTTCTCCTCCCCAAACAGATCACACGAACCTCCCCTCCATCGAATTTCCAGCCTCTATTCCGTTCCCCCTCGTTCGAGAATCCAGTTGAAAATCGAAGAGCGAAAAGAGAGTTTCGTCATCGAGTTTCGCCACTAGGCGTCTCCTCCTGTCATCCTCCTGTGCGCGCCCCCCCTAATTAGACAGTGGAAAACGACTGTTCGAGAAGCAATTTCACGCGGCCTCGAATCAGCAACGTTGGCTCGCCGAAACGGAACAGTCGAGGAGAAGGAGAAAGGTGAGGAAGAGAGAGGGGATAGGGAAGGAAAGAGAAGCCCAGCGTGCAAAAGCGAGAGGCCATTCAGCGGCAATCACCGGGGCGTAGACCGGTCCCTCCCACGGGACCCAGGGACGTCCAG
Organism: Apis cerana; assembly: GCF_029169275.1. Classification (NCBI taxonomy): domain Eukaryota; kingdom Metazoa; phylum Arthropoda; class Insecta; order Hymenoptera; family Apidae; genus Apis; species Apis cerana. Next base: position 12,651,225 of record NC_083857.1, read on the forward strand.
TCTGTCATTCATTCAAATTAATCTCCTGAATGTTTCAACGGGCATTGCGCGTGTCGTAAAACTCGCCGGTTTATAGTGGTCATAGCGAACGACAAAACGGCCAGATGAATTCGGGTTAATAAGTCGCATATCGTTTAACGAGGTCACGTGTTCTTCTCGAGATTTTCGATACTCTTAATTAACATGAAGTTTGCATATCGAGGCTTTTTTCTTCTTCCACAATTTTTGCTCGAGTCGATTTATATTCCAGATTATTATTATAGATGATCACTTTTCTCGAAAACCTCTAACTCTCGTGAAATCGTTAAATATTTCACGTTTCAACTAAACTGCCGGCGTACTCGGTAATTTTACCTAGCTCGATCATTTGTAAGTAACGTCCGTCGGTTTGCCTAATTGGCCCAGCGATCCGCGCGCGATCTCTGCTCTGGACGATAATCGCGAAACGTCCGCCCGGTATCTTGCTTCCGTGAACGAATGGACAACAAGGTGGACGTCATTGGCCAGGAGTTGGTAATAGAGGAAGCGCCATAAGGGTGGCCGGATCATTTTCATTAAGACCTGGTCAATTAGATGTGCCTCGAATGGCGTCCAGTCTCGGACTTGGACGGGGCTCACCCACGATACACCTTGGACGCGATGGCCCGATAGAACCATCGAACAAAAGAGGAGAATCGTGTTGTAGGGCCATGGTGGAAGGAGGGAAGTACGTTAACTGGAAGAGATTCGTAAGCGGGCCAGGAACGAGAGAGCGAACAGACCACTCCTACGGCCTCGACACGAGAAGCCCGCCATAACCTCGCCACTAGTAATTGAACGCAAGTGGTTGAAAGTACTTCTTGGCTCCCGGAAGCATCTCGGCTACCACTACCACTGGGAGCCAGGCATTTTCTTCTTTTTTTCTTCCCCTTCTTCTTCTCTTTCTTCTTGTTTTTCGAGAAAAAAAATGGAGAGAAATGTTTGGTCGTGGCTGTTTGGCACGCTGTATGGCGTGATTCTTCTTACTAATCTCTTTGTGTGGTATTGTTACGAATATTGTGCTGTGTAAACGGATTGCCTCCGTTTTTTATTTTTATTATTGAATGATGGATTGATTATTTACTTATGATAACGTATCTCAAGTTCGTTATTGTGAATCAAGATATACTATATTAATTCAAGAATATAGATTTTCTTCCATAACAAATGTAATTTGCAAGAATTTATAATAGCAACGTAAATTGATTGTCTTTGAGTGCCTTTGTAGTTTATGTTACAACTATGATGGATAAATCTTCTATGGTTGAAGAAATTAGACGTTGAATTCCGTGAGAAACTGTTACTGATAGTCGCTCCGTTTGCTCATAAAATTTCCACCAAGCAGTTTCGTGAAGACTTCACGAAGCGGAGCTTGTTGCCTCTGAAAGCTAGGAACTGGTGTTGTTATTGAATCTAAGAATATGTAAATGAAGGAAGAATGGCGGGAGTATACGCAAATGTTTTTGCATATTTCCACGTGGAAAATATATGATTCAGTTATTATATGAAAATTTAAGGTATTTTGTATATTGTTTTTTAATTGATAATTATTTCACGACGTTCGTTTGATCCATGTTCAAGATTTTTGGAAACTATCATATGATGTAATTTCAAACGCAAGGTTTTAAAAGGAAATAAATGTAACGTGTAACATTTGTGACAGTAAATACTTAAAATTTGTTGAAATACTATTTACAAGACCACTACTATACTCTAAGATGTTTCTTCTCTTTATCCTTTATTCAGTTGATGGAACCGATTTTTTTTCAAAGTATAATAGAAAGAGCTCTTATTGACACTACATTCTTCATTCAGTTTAAGTGTATCCAATCTCTCTCTGTATCTAACCTCTAATTGTACCGACGTTTCGAGTTGTCAATAGATGACGATTGTCCCATTCTCGCAGCGTACCGCCGCTCTTAAGATAAATTGATATAATTGTAAGGTCTGCTTTCAGAGGACGCCTATTAGAACGATCAAGAGAACGTCAAATAGAACACAAAGATGTAACATAAGTATTATAAGAAGATTTATAGTTAACAAGTTTTAACAAGGGTGTCGTCTCACGTTTACAAAATTTTTACCTTTTTGCAAATGAAAAATTATCGATTGTTTTTCTCTTTTCTTTCATACATATAAATTTTTTATTTTTTTATTTCATTATAAATTGTCACTGTCTATAATCACAAATAATTAATTATAAGTAAATAATATCAGATGTAATTTAATGAATATAATAATACAAATAATTTTTATTTCAAATAACGCAATTTGATTTTATAATTTAATATAATAATTTTCATATATAATTCTTTTCTAATAATTCATATAAAATTTTCTGTTATATACAATCTACAATTACACATTGTAAAACTTTTCAGTGATTTTATTTTTCTTAAAATTTTTAAATTGGAGAATTTTGAGTTAAAATATATAATAATAAAATTAAATATTGGTGAAAAAAGTCATAAATTATAATAATAAAATCAGAAAAGTTTTATTCTTTAATATAATTTCATCATACAATGATAGAATTTTAATCGTAAAAATATTACAAAATTTATTAAATTTCTCTTATATTTAGTTTTACATATATACATATTTCTTAAAACTAAAATCACAAAAATTCACTTTTGCCCAGGAGAAGATGCAGGAACCTTTATCTTCACTTTATCTTCACTTCATCTCACTTCATCTCACTTCATCTTCACTTTATCTTCACATGTAGATTCACTTCGACTGAAATGCATTCATATAAATATGATATCAAACCTCACCCACTCATCTAAATAAAAATACGGAGAGGAATGATGAAAATGCAAAAACAAGAATTGATCTTGATCACCAGAATTTAATATGTATTTCGACGTTCGGTTTCATAATTATAGGATAACAGTACAAATAATATTAACGAGAATAGTAATGACGCTTGAAGCCGCCTAGCGGCGATATCGGTACTAACCATTAGCCAGTATCCATAGTTATATCCAGTTTCTTATTCGTGGACATTGCGATATCGAAACATGACATTCCATTACAAATTTTATTTTATAATATTTAATATTTTCAGTTCAATATAGGCCAATCATTTTATAGTTCTTTTCAAATCGATTCGCGAAGATTCTTGGCATAAAAGCTAAGGATAAAACGTTTATCTCACCGCCTAAAGAAATAAGACGAATTCCACTTTACGATACATCATAGAAAGAACAACTATACGATTGAGTTTTTATTTCTGCATTCCTTCAAATAGCAAATACGTGTTATGAAGATTCTTTGAAAAATCTCAGTGACAATACCGTTGATAAAAATGAGAAATGTTCGAATTTTGACTCGAATTTGATCCTTCTATTTCAAAAGAATATACGAATGCAAAAATTGTTATATTACATATGGAAATATACGTATAGAAGGATCTAACATTCAAAACTGAGATTTATTTTTAAATCTTTTTGATTTTATGATTAATAAAATTAGATAAAATAATAATAATAGAAATATTAATTTAATTTATAAAATAAGTAATAAAAATAATGAAAAAAAACAATAGTAATTCAAATTGATTATTATTCGCCTGAACAATGTAATCACTCTATTCTTTTCTGGAAGAATTTTGGAGAATCTTCCTTCAATCCACTATCTTGAACAATTCATATCGTTATCTATAATATCTAATCTAATCTTTGATCACTATCCACAATTTTCAGATGAGACCAATATTTTATTTTTCAAAAAATAAATTTCCAAAATACGATCTTCACTAGAATAATTCTATTGCAAATTTATCGTAAACAATTGCAATAATATATAAAACAATGAAATACAAAGAAATAATTTGTAATTTTGAAATTTTTTATATAACTATATTCTCATTCCCATTAAATCAGTATATCTAAACTTTATATACGTATCTGTCACCGACATTAAAAGACTATTAAAGAAAAGCAATCCCTCCCCCCTCTCCGTGCCCACAAGCACTGCGTGGATATCCCGCGCGTACCCGAAGTGAAACGAATCTCCGTCGTCTAAGCTGGATGTGACAACAGCACCCCTCCATCGTCTTCAATCCTTTGTCGAACCCTTGTACCGGCACGACGCACAATAAGTGGCGGGCGTTATCATAAATAAAGAGCGGCTAAATTAGATTTCCAAATCAAGATGGCGACCGTATTGTCTACGACAGAGACTGAATTAATTGGATTTCAGAGCCAACTTTGTCGCGTCTCGTACCAATCTGTTCCCCGTCCCCCTACTCCTTCTTCTATATCACCTTTGCAGCCCCCACCACTCCAGGTCCCCCACTCTTGGCTATTCCTTTCGACTCAGCAGCCGAGCGTAAACGATGCGGCACTCGAGATGCGAACTTACCCGAATCTGACCGATTGTCGTATCGGTTTAGCTCGGTTATTTTTTGGCCGTGAATGCGGTTTATGTTCGCGTCGTTTTCAATGAGGATTCAGAACTCGGCGCGGCTCGTCGAGGGTCTCTTCTTGCGTTAAAAGGGGTCAACGAAAGGGAACAGAGGCAGGCTGTTCGAGGATTAATAAGGGATCACCGGAGTCGGACAGATGGAAGGATAAACAAACCGAGCGTAATGAACGAGTCTGGATCACTGTGGAGAGCAGTCGGAGATAGAGTCGCGCCACTTATTGTCACGTCACAATCTCCCTCCCTTCCCTCCTCCCCCGGGGACGGACATATTAAATCAACTAAACGGATTCGTTCAGGAACTCGAGCAGTTGATTCCTTTGCCCAAACCAAGTCTTTCTAGAACTTGGGGCAAATGCAGATTCGCGATGGACCTATTCACCGAGATAACTGTTGCTTCGCAAAGGGTTAGAGATAAGCCGTGATTGTGCAGAAATGCGTAAGAGAGGTTGGATGTAATTAACGATGATATGCCGCCTCGGGGGACGTAGCTGGCAGTTGGAGAAAGTGAGGGAGCGACCACTGCATAATTTCTCCACGTACAAGAGAGATTGACACGGTATCTGTCTCTATCGTGATTAGAATAAAAGTATATCGTTTTACTGCCTTATTTTCTAATTCCATTTTCTGATTCCACAATATATTTTAAAATCTCTTGCCTCAATTTAAGACGTTTGTAAGACGAAGTAACTAAGATAATAAAAATGTCTATGAAACGAATTTACTCGACATGTTGATGATCAATGTCCTTTTACGAATAATTTTCCCTTTTCTCCGTGTATTTTCGAAGCTCTATTATTTATGAACGGAGAAATGGGAGCCATAGGCTTGCTATTGATATTATAACAAAACCTTTGTGCAAAACCTTTTGTCCATGTTACCTGGCATTAAATCTCATCGGTTTACAATCGATCTCATTTATCCTATACCAGAGTTAATTCATTCACGGCTTAACAAACCAACCATATCCTAAATTCCAACTCATAAATCTCTTTATATACTCGTTCCTCTTCGTAACAACAATAAGACATATTTATTTAAAACATATTTCCAGACAAAATGCAATTAGAATGTGCACGTGTCCACGGATTACACTCCAGGGAAACATTCTAACTGTTGTTTTACTAGGGATAGATTTATGGAACCAAATTAAGGAATATATTCGTTAGAATTATGAAAATTATAGATGAAAGTATATGTTTTATCAAACTTCATCCTTTTTGCTTTCTTTCCTTCTTTTTTTTTTTGATGAAATTGATTGATACGAAGAAACAGTTCCAATTTATATATTTTTCGTCACGCTTAACGTTTACCGGGTTACTGTTGCCTCGTTACCAGGGGACTCAAGCCAAGTCTGTGAATTGGGTTAATGAGCGCGGTGGTTCGAAAAAGTTGCGAGAGGGAGGATAAAAGTAGAGAGAATGCAAGATATCTTTCTGATATCGTTAAGAATGTTTTAATGCTCAGATGAATCCAATGATTGTCATTAGAAGTTAGGCTGAATTATTTCCTTCTTTTCTTTTTTTTTTTTTTTTCAAAAGATTCAACCGGACGGACAATTTATTAAACAATAAATATTTATACTTCAACATGCGTTAGAAAGATAAATATAATATAAACGTTTAATAGATCTCTTTTAACATGACACAAAATGAAATCAATCTAAAATTTTTCATCTTCTCCGTTACTGAAGAAACGTTACAAGATATTCTACTCTGATTTCCACGAGATTCATCCGAACGCAACACCAGTTTGATTGGTGTGTAACTTAAAAATTTTTATCTTAAAAAAAAAATTATACTTCTCCTTCTCCTATACAATGACTCATGCGATGATTAATACCCCCATACAATTTTTTCTACCCACAATACCTGCCTTGACAACGCATAATCATCCCCCAAAGCCAAATTCTCCCAATCTGAAATTCCTCTTTCATCGACAAAATCGAAAGGCAGCCCTAATGCCAACCGGAAGAAGAAACAGAACGCGAGCCGCGAGATCTTCCTGCTAAATAGAGAGAGAGAGAGAGAGAGAGAGAGAGAGAGAGAGAGAGAGAGAGAGAGAGAGAGAGAGAGAGAGAGCCTCCCCCATACATACACACACACACACACACACACTACACACACACACACAGAGCACTTTCGTTGGAGGGCAGCTCATCAAGAGGATTACGTCCCCTTCTGTCTTCGCGTCTGCGGTAAACGCAATCCATCAACCCTTCCTTTTTCGGCCCGATCCTCGAGTGGCCGGGTCCCTTCCCCCTCCCCCTCCCTTACGTACCCAGGCAGATTAACGTTTCAAGAATCGCGGAGTCACCGACGAAAATTACCGAGCATTGACGATCTCCTAGGAATCGACGAGTGTGGTGAAAGGATCAAGGATTACGACTCGTGTGCACTCTTGTTAAAAGATCCACGAGTATCCTTATGGGCTAACCACGGTTCAGAATACAAAGAGCCTCATTGGGGAACACATTTCGCGGGGTCGAATGTTCGCGAGGATCGATTTTCGCTTTTGAAGTAATTGGAACGGTGGAGAAAATATGATACGTTGCCAGATGGTTATGAAGATTATGCAATGAGAATTAATTTTATACGTTTAGAAAAAAGAAAATATGTTGGAGGATATTGTTCTTTTATAATTTTTTCCTTTGAAAAAATTTGTGATGTAAAATTAGTGTAAGTTTGCTCATTTGAATCTGAAAATAAAATAAAATGGAGAATTTTCGTATGGAAAAATAGCGCTTTATTTTGAATCTGTAATAAAAGAAATTTCGGTCGTGCAACACAAGCATTTTCTACAATTACGTTTGAATTTCGTTCAAGTTACGCGATGGTGCTGCCTCCACGATGGGAATAAGTTAAACGCCGGGATAGAGGACGTGTAGGAATATTCTTGGTACAAATAGCATATTGTCCTAAAGGTTGTTCAACCAGGAATCGCGTGACACTCGTGTTACGTTACTCGAAGAGTAATTCTCAAGTTTAGACACCTTCCACGCGAGTGGATATTCGAAGGAAAGTGTAAACCTTGAAAAATGATTTAATTGCTTTAAACTTCAGTCAAGAAAGTGGAGATAAAAGAAATAAATATCGTGATAAAAAGAAATTTATGTTTAAAAGTTGTATAAATATTCAAGTTATTATAATTCTATAAATAAAGAAGTAATTTTATTATCGTAGTATGATAATAAAATACACTTATCGAATGAAAAATTTACTTAACCTCAAAAACAGAATACGTTATAATACTCGTTCACTTGTAACATGTTTATCTATTCGCGTATATGCATTATTTTATCTATTTCTTGAACGAGATACTCTCTTTCTCGCGTTTACAAATTTTAATAAACCATCCGCAATCATCTAGGGAACAATCTCCGTTACAGTACATTGCGTGCACGATGAACGTTAAATGCGAACTCTGAACGACCAGTTCGCATTAATTCGAGGATCACGCGACGGTGTCATATGCGCATCGAGTATCGTCCCGGAAACGAATTTCCCTTTTATCAAACCTTGCTTTGTTTCATCTCTAACATAAAGATTTCGTTTCCACGGGCTGAATAATATCTGAAAATATTATTAAAATAACAAAAGACAAAAGTTATCTATCCGATTATTTTCAACGCGACTGGAAATATGCAGAATAAGCAATCTCTCGTCACCAATGTTTTTTGTAAACGCTTTAAATTGTAATCACTTCGTAAAGGAAAGGCGAAACTATCAATTACCATGGCAGATTAACTGTCAATAAATGTAACACGACATTTTTCCTCGCTACGAGAGAGGAGCACGAATAATTCCTAACCAAACAAACACGGTGAGAATGGCGAGGCAGATGGCGCTCATCGTCGTGGATGATTATCGATGCTGTCTGCCAGTTTGCTCGAGCTGGTTCGGAAAGAAAGCGTCAAAGGATTTTTTCAACGGGCGTTCATTAAGGGACCAAGAGTTTTTTTCCCCGCAGTCAAACCGTCGCTGTTTGTATGCGAACCGGAAAGGGGAGGGAGAAATAATTTATTTGCCTCCGCGTAGTCGAACGATTTCGCCTCGACGAAACGGCCGTGTTCCTTTCGATTTTCTTCCTTTGCTTGCGTGACGACCGTGTTAACCTAACTCATCCTCTTTTTCTTTTCTTTTTTATGTTTCAGGTACGTAGACTCGACTACTCTTAACTACGTACGTCCAACAAGTCGCAAAAAAGGATCGAGGTAAAGAGACAGAAATATTTCCTCGGATAAGATATTTGGACTTTTTAATGCCAAAAAAAAATTAGTTAGTACGAATATCGTTATTCAAAATTTAAAATCAAAATTTTCAAGTTTTTAAGAAAAGTTTGATCAAATATTTTTATATATATATACTTATTTTCCTGGCAATAAAGAGAAAAAAATTTGAAACACGAACTTTTAATTCTAGATGATACTCGTTCCACGAGTCGATAATCCATTACAAACAATGGCTCGTCATCGGGAAGGCAATTTGAATTCCCGAAGTTGGCCGCACTTTTTTTCTTTCTGTTTTTTTTTCTTCTTTTTTTTCAAAGGACAGTGTCCACGCGAGGCGGAGATTTACCTTTGACCGTGACATGAAAGGAATTAGAGCTAATAAATTTCGGTAGTCGGCGACCAACTCCCCGTTCGATTCCGTGGAGTGTATCCAGGAGACGGCGATAATATACGATCCGGTTGAGCACGAATCACGCTAGCTGAAAACGCGCGAAAGAGAGATTCTCCGTGAGATTCAACGGTTCCCTGTCCCACCCTGTCCTTTGATCTGGCCTACCCTTCGAATTTTCATTCCCTTCAAGCCCGCCCCCAACTTTCCTCTGTTAATTTTTCTTTTTCCTAGCGGTGACACGACCCCGCCAACGGTAATAAGCGCGATCCTAGCTCCCTCTGCCTCTTTAAAAGGGAGCAACGCTTTTCTCTTTCTATATCGCGCGTATATATGTATAAGATTCCATAAATGAAGTTTAGGGATTGATTTCGGAACTAAAAAAAAAATTGTATAGATTTTTTGGTTTTAAAGAATTTTTTTTGAATTTAGAAATGGCTAATTTTGTACCAGCTAGTTACAGTAACTTAAAAATGTTTCAGATGGAAAAAGTTATCAAAAGTTTGATTTTATTTCCGAAATTAAAATTATATATTTATATATACATAAATGAAATTTTGTATAATTTAAAGCATCGATAATTGGAAAAGGTTTCACCTTCGATTTTTATTTAATGGATTCATGTTTAGGGATCGAATGTATAAAGGAGGGAAAGTATCTTGCATGATAAATCGAGTAATCGCAGCTTGCTGGGGATCTGGGTGAAATTATCGGGTTACATCGAGCCACCCCTGCATGTAAAAAAATAAGCAACTCAATCCGACCAGAGATTTCGAGATGTAATTGCATAACAAGCTGTCATTCGTCAAGATAATAGAAAAGATTACAACAATATTTAACGCATCTTATTTATAAAAATATATAATTTTAATTTATAATCAAAAGAAATCAAACAAACAAAATTCTGCAAAGGATTAATTTCTTTGAAACAGAAGATCGTTTCATTAATCTCGAGTCTTTATCCTTTTTCGTGCTTTATTCTTTTGAACACAGAATATATTTTCTCTAATAATTACTGTAAATATAGAAATCTTTCCTGAGGATTCAATTGCCGCCGATTTATTAAACAAAGATACCATTGTCTCCCAGAAGTATTTTTATTAAATAGATAATGAATTCAATTGGGTTCCAGTAACTTTCCATAAATATTACAAGCTTGTTACTTATTCCACGGCAATTTCACTATTTAAACTTGTAGCATCGCCGGGCTTTCCTCTGCGACGGGCTCCAGTAATGCTCTTGGACAACGGCCAAGTAGCCTAGTTCCTCTTTCTTATCCTCTCATCGTTTAATTCCCGATTATCAACCTTCAAAGGAATTGAAAATCTTGGAAAAACAGTGGATCGACGGTTCAGCCAAACGGAACAGTTACATCGATAATTAATCGTTTCTTATCCGAATAGACTTGTTTCCTGGATCAATACTCTTTTATATCGATAATTCTCCCTTTATCTCTTAATCCATTAAAATTTGCCATATATATATATCGTAGATATACGCAATTATTGCTTTCACATATTAATTAAAATTTTGTCCTACTAATGGAAATCGTTATCCCCCATTATTTCTTGCAAGTATCTCATGGAGAGGAGCACCAACATTACGTAACTTTAGACCCTCAAAGAGGATAATAATTATAATTAAATTAAATGAACGAATATTTCGCAGTAATATTCCTCTTTATAAAATTTTCTTACATTTCCAATTGTTCAAATATATATCGTTTAACTTCCAATTTAATTAATTTTAAATTTAGAATTGTATCCCCCTTCCCCCTTGTTGGACAGGCTGTATATCGTCAGACACGATCGTTTTGAAATAACAGCTGGTCAAAAAATAATGCTCCAGGCGGGGACGAAGGACAAGCGAAAAAGGGGTTGAAGGGACAAGGTGGCGCGACGATAGGCAGAAGAGCAACTCCGTTGACAGCACCCTCCGCGACGGTGTGGCGTGAGCGAACACAATGAGAGTAAAGCGAGTTGAATGCAACGTGCACAACCGCTATCCTTTTGAGGAGTCCTTCGTGTCCGTCGTTTCTCGGAATTTCCATAATCTCCGTGGTCGAATACACGGTCCAGACGGTGGTTTTATTTGCCGTTGTTCTCCTCTTTTTCTCTCTCTCTCTTTTTTTTTTAGAGCCCTTGAAGCTCTCGAAAATGGAGGGGTTAAAAGAGGAAGGATGACTGTCAATCAAGATACCTTTCCCTCAAACCTCTTTTCTCGGGGTTGAGGGAAATACATTTCAACTACGAGAATACGATTAAGAGTAATCATTGTTTAAAAATTTATTTTTCGATAAATGTCAAATATCGAGAGAAAAACTACTTTCGAAATAAATGGATTTTAAATTCTCCAAGGTAAAGGCCGTGAATATTGTTTCACGGACGATAAAATATCCAAGCACGTGTTCCGTGTAATTTATTGTTACGTAATTGCTACGTAAATAAACACACGAGAACGAACTTTATCTCAAGTTTAGTGAAACGCTGAGATGTGTGTAAATACGCGATCCTTAATGTGTTAATTTCAGTGTATCGTTGCATTGTATACCTATACAACTTGAGCATTAATTTCCTTATACGCATATATACACGCATATCCATAAAACTTTTTTTGTGCACAAGAACTAGATATAACAACACGAGCAAAAATAAAATAAAACGTTTAAAAAAATAACAAGAAATATAGATATTGAGTAACATGACAGTCTACTGATAATTAAATAAATGAAAATTAATATATCCTCGAAACATTTCCCCTCTCGACCCCTTCCCATCTCGTCGATATAATAAACCACTATCCATAATCCAGTCGACCGGAACAGAAGCACAAAGGAACGAGCAAACAACTCTTTCGCGCTTCTTTCTTATTAATCGAACTTACAATAAACTGTGGAGAAGCGGCACAGTATTCAACGAAGATGATTACTCCCGCCAGTCATCCGGCCAAAGAATAATACGCCGGACTCGAGGGGGAAAGGGTTTAATAAGTTTTCCAATTATTGTCGCTCGATATCATCATTCCCGTTGAATTGGGACACGGGGAATGGCCGGGATGGCTAGCTCGAGGGATCAAACGGGCGAGACTGTCATGGCCACGTGTTAAGCGACCTCCAACGGTTGCTCACCCCACCTTACTACTTTCCCCCTCTTTTCTTCTCTCACTCTCCTTCTCTCTCGCGCGCGCGTTTATTGGTCGAAGCTAGACGCGTCGAACGAACGAGCCTAGCTGGAATGAAGAGTGCACGACGCTCTTTTGACATCGGTTGAAGGATCTGTTTGGCCGATAAACAATTCTCGTGGACGGATGTGGAATAACAACCGGATTGGTGACGAGCAGTTGAGAAAATTGCTTCTAAGAAAATTTTTACGTAAATGGAAAGGACGTAGAGGTTGTTTTAAATTGTTTGCTCGGTGTCAAGAGGTACGATTATTGAACGAGGAAAAATATTTATTTAGCCAGAAAACATTAATAGGAGGGAATGGCGTGTTTATCGCGTCGTTTAGGAACTCGAGCGAGTTCTTTGGATTTTTCTTTTTTTTGTTTACGTCATTATATGGGAAAAAAGTGATATGAAATATTAAATGAATTATACGAAAATAATTTCGAATTCGATATTATTATTTTTGTTACATCTGTTTGAACAACCATTCGAAAATATCGTTTTTGTATCATCAAGAGGAAATATTCCCTTGTATTTTTCATCTCTGTAGGAAAGATCGTTCAAAGAAACAAAATCTAAACAGCAATAAGACATGGATAGATTTACCTATCCATTTCTCGAGGAAGTAACGTTTCATCTTGACATTCTAAGTCGAGTGAGTCTTTTGATATTCGACTGACCCGATGCCTTTTCATGATCTCGAGATGGCATGCCCTCGTAGCTTTTCGTTTCCCCGATATACAGAGGCTTGCCAAAACTTTTTGGCCAAACTTATTTCTATTCCAATCTCTATCTCTCTGATTCTATTTCAATATTCAAACAAATAACGAAATTTCTGCTTTTAAAAATTGGAGATTATTTTCATGTGAAATAATCGTAAATAAAATTACTCGTGTGTGATTCGCAAACCAACAGCGCGAAAAAAATCTCCGTGAAAATTGGCGTATCGGCCAATAAAAACGATCTAATCGTAATTTCCATCTCTTTCCTGGCGTTTAATTTTCGCGGAATTATCCGGCGAACGAGTGGCAAACATTCTCCCCTCCTCTTTTCTTTTCTCAACTACGCGAAAATACGAAGCGCTGGTTGAATGCAATGGAAAGAAACGTGAAGTGTGGAGGGAGAGAGAAAAGGATTTCGAACTCGACTGACAACGAGAATTATTTCATTTTATCTCGTTGGAAGATCGGTCGCGAGTTTCATCGGTGGTTGCCTTTTTTCCACCCCTTATCTTTATTTCGTCACTCTATCTCTGTTCTCGATCATTTTTTCATCTTTCGATCACTCAAACTTTCCATTTCTGCAAAATAATGGATTTTACGAAAGTATTAAGGAAAATAATATAAAATATACGGTTGCTTTGAAATAAATAAAGAAAAGACTTTTTTCGATTATTTATATGGAGTACCGTCGATAAAGAGGCTATAATATTCTTCATTTTATTCGAGTAATATTATCTCAAAAATGCAAAAATCTTAGTATAAATATTTTCTTGATCAATCATTTTATAGATATTAAAAATGAATTTGAAACAATTCTCTTATTTATTCAAATAAAGTACGTAAAAACATTACACAATTCTCAAAATATTTATATTGATATATGTATCAACTATTTTGACAATAATATAATACGAGTCACGAATGAATATTAAATCTAAATCATCATATTATTCTTATATATCATTCATTAATACATTATGTTAAGATAAATTATCTGACTTCTTATATTTGTTCCTTTCAAAATATTTGTTAATTTGATTTCCTGTTTAAAATAAATTTTAGAATCGAATATTATAATATGAAACATATATTGAACTTATTGTCACATATAAAGGAAATTCTACTTTAAAGAACTATTAAGTCAGAAATTTATATCTATTTATATCTACATTTAAAACTTTAACAATGCTCTTATCGTTGGTGGACAATCACGATAGACAATATAATAAATATTACTCATTTTGAGAATTTATATTTTGTTTAAAATTTGAAGGAAATAATCATAAAAATAATAACAGATCTATCCCATATGAATAATTCTTTGGAATCTATGTATTATACCGAAGTGTATGTGAAAACCTATAAAAGCGGTGAATTAATAAGATATTTATTTTCCTCTGACAAAGGAACAAGGAACAGACTTCATATTTAACAATCAATATCTACTGTCTTTAGCGTAGGCGTAGTTACAGGAAGTTATTTTGTAATTTAAACAGTATCTATATCATCGTTCTTTAGTAGAATCGGATTATAACCCTTGTTTCGTTTGAAATAGATGAAAGAGATATAGTACAAAATTAATAGCATGGGAAAATCTATTTTCTGCTTGTTTCATAGGTATAACGACTTTTCAGCAAACTTATCGCAATTGTCATTTTCTTTAATTAAACCGATTTGTATATATTTTTATGTAACGTGAAAAAATTATCAAGATTAACTCGAAAATTATACATTTTTTAAAATATCTCCATTTCCTGGACAATTTATTCTTTACATCCAGTACATTCGATTCATATATCTTAAACCAAACGTAACCTAGTCGTAGAAACTGGAACTTGATAGACTTGTCTCTCCGTCTTCCTTTCGAAGATATTTCTGTTCATCTTTTACGTACATGAGACGCGCATGCGCAAAGAGATGTCGGTCTCCACACCAGCGTAAAAGGATACGGTGGATCCAGTAAAGTGTCGTATGGTGCTTGACTTCATAAATAAAGATTCCCCAGTGCCGGCCCCTATCAGAGAGGCTTTTTAAAATCTACTCCACGCAGAGAGAATGTGTAATACAAGCGGGAAACCCGCGCGCGCGTGCACACCACCCTAACCTATACTGCAAAGAGACGATCTTCAACTGCTGATTCCTTTTACGCTCTCCTCGCTCCGGTAAATATCCGAAGATCGACCATCGCATAGACATTTTTAATTTCGTTTTTTGAGAAGAATCTCTTTTGACCATGGTCGGAAATATCGCTTCCTTGAACCGTATTTCGATGGTAATGGATCAGAAATAGGTTAGGATCATTTTGATTTGAATTTCTTTACGACTTTTATCCAATAATAAGGTTATAAAAAGGATATGAGAAATTTCGAATTTCAAGAGGCTCGATTTTAGAATGGTTTGATAATGTTGAAAAAAAATGACGATGAGAGGAATGTTAGTTTTGTGGTTATTTTAACGTCGTCGTGGCATGATGTAAATATTCCAGCAGTATGTAAGATTTTTTTTTTTTTTTGGTTTAGACCCTTGGGTTGGGTAATTAAAGTAAATTCTCAACAATTTTGTGTCTTGTTTACATGTCAAAATGATAGGAAATGTAGGGATTATCGTAGGAAACAAAAACGTATAATATGTAGAAAAGATGAGAAAAATATGAAGAATTAAGCGACATAATTCTTGGAATATCCTGCTGCGAATGGTACAAGTATCTTTCTATCTTGTCGGTCCATGCTGTTTCCACGACCGTGTCTCAACCTCTTTGAAAAAATACATTAGTACAAGATAATATTTTCAACCAATTCCCCATCTCGAAGAATACATTACATCTTAAGAATTTGTGAGTGGAGAGAAACACGAGGGATAAATAATCGAAAGACAATGATTACAAATCAAAATATTTAATATGATTGGAAGTCTCATTCTTTTAGGACAGAAATAGAAATAAATTAATCTCTATTTCAACTACCTATAAATTTTATTCGCTTATTTTTTTTATATTTTTATTGTCAACATAAAGAATCTTTAAAACAATGATTCAAAAATAAGATAAAAACAAAATAAAGATTTTCATTCGAATATTTTTTAAAATCAAAAATAAAATATATTATTTCAGGTATGAGGTAAAGTAAGCAAACAATATGACTCGAAAAGAATATTGAAAACAGTGCCAAAGAATTTAACCGAAAGTTAAGATTGTACACCGGAAAAGACCCTTTTCATAAACAGCCCAAGGCGTAGTCCACGGAATATCATGCACAGTGGTTTGGATCGACGTAAAACTATGCCGTCGCTTGCTGCGCTAACAAGACGGTAGTTACGGTGTCATTACCTTTATGGAGGTTGCTCGTTGTTACTGCGTAATAGCACGAGTATGGTGAAAGCATCAAGTGACCATCTGAATGTCTCACTTCGTTAGGCTCGTCGCTCAAAGCCGGTCCTCCTCTATAACCGCGCGAATAACTTCCTCTTTCAAAGTCTCACTACTTTTCCAACATACATACATGCATTTTGCCCTTAAAACGAACTGAAAGAAATACGAGAAAATGGCGAAGATAATATATGTATACCAATATATACATGTATATTAACATAATTGACAAACTATGACAAACCATATTTATAGGATTCTGTTTTCTTTAAATTATATTTAACAAAAGTTTCAAATACTAATTTAATTATATTAAAACAACATCACATATTTCATCATATTATAGATTTATACATTTATAGGTTAGATTTTTAGAATGGTCATGAATTTGATTAATTTAGAAATTTAATTCTAGTTAATAAAATCATTTTCATCGTAAAAATGTGAATAATACATTTTAGAAGAAATTATAATTTTAAAACAAGATAAAAATATAAAGTGTTTATTGTCTCCGCTCCACGAATCAATAAGAATAATTCAATCATGAAAGTAGGCTAAAAAAACTTCGATGACTTCAGAGCCTATACATGATGCTTGAATACGAGATGCATATGATCCTAGGTACGGTTAAATTAATTAGTGTCCCCGTGTAGCGCTTCGGTTCATGACCTCGTATCTATCTTTTTCACCACGTATCCAACTACCATCATTGAGGCTAGTATAGCGCAAGAAGTTGAACGATTTCATCTCGCTTCAATTCCCATTATCACCCAATGGATATCCGCGACCATGATACTCCTCGATCCTCTCATTACATCGTCGCGGAAGTTGGCGATGAAGTTGCCGTACAGCTATCGAGAAAAACGAACGAGAAAATCTCGAATATCTGCGCATAGTAAAAGAACGAAGAGGTGGAATGGAAGGAGGAAGGATAGGGAGGGGATGGCCGGGAAAATTTGCCCCGATAAAAGAGCATTCTTCGTTGAAAAGTTTATAATTACACCAGGGGATCGCGAAAACAATCTTACTGTAATTATATATGGTTTATGGGTGAACAGGGCTTCTCTGTCGCGATATCTGCCTCTGAACGCGGACATTGATTGTGAGATTACTCTATAAATACACTTCCGAGACGATTTTTATTTAAATTACACTAGAACAGTTTGCTCTCTGTGACTCTCTGCAACAAGAGTTTTTGATTATGGTTTTCTTTATATTAAAATAAATGTTCTGTTAAATTTCAAATAATATTATCATAATCATAAGGATAGTATTAATTTATCTTGTAACAACGTTGTTGCTTTAATATCTGGAAACGTCAAAAGAGAAGAAAAATTCGTATGAAATCCACGTTCGTCTTTGATGTATGTCCCTTGAAGGTACGGCAGGAAACTGGCCAGCGTCCAGTTAGTGGTGCTAGTTGCCTTCTTGCGGTGTGATCATCTGACCTGTGTTTCGTGAAGGAGACGCAAACGTAGCCAGGAAGTAGCCCTCTCTGTAATTAGCGTCTTCGTTCGGCTCTTTGACAAAGCTGCGCTTCTAACGAGCACCGACTAACAAGTATCCCCAATCATTAGAAAACCTTACGTCCTATTATCTGAATATACCTCTGTCACGAAAGTCTCTCTCTGGAAATATTTGTTGGCGAGTTTCTGTGGCTTGTCGTAATCGTGTATATTGCACGATTTTGTTAGGACAAAAATCAAGAGAGAATTAACTAGGTTAGGTTAAATTCCACGATATTTTGACACAATTCGTAGTTTCACATGAGAATATCGTGATAAGATAAATATACGTAATGGAGGAGAGGACGTATGCAAATATTGAATTTACTTGTCTTCTGCACGATCAAAATCGCATACGACGTCACACCAACTTCGATAGTTTTGTCGAACTGCGAGCAACTGGGGCACACTTGCGCCACCATGCAGATGAAACAGCAATCATAAAAACAGTCTTGGAGCTAGAGCAAGGATGAAAGATACGAAGAAGTTAGACGAAGGAAAAAACTTGCGAAGGTGAGAATAAGGAAAAAGAGGAAGCGTTATTATGCGACTCGTGTGATTTACATACGTTACATATTCACGACCGTTTCACGTAACTTGTTCGTAATCCTTTATTTTACACGACAGGATTCCAATGTTTTGTGAATAAAAAAAGAAAAAGGGAAGACAAAGTCAGATGTAAATATAACCTGTGAATTATGCAAAATGTCTTTGGAAAAAGATAAATTTCTTATAATGAGAAATAGAGAAAAATAAAGTGAAACATATTCGAATTATGAATTATTCTCTAGCTATTATAATATTTTAGATAATTATGTATGATCTTGAATGAATTTGAACTTGGTCAATGAACTTGTCTGTTTATCTTCAATTTTTCTCATTTTTTTTACCTTAAAAGTATTTGTCTCTCTAAAAATTGAGAAAATTTATACAACGGATAAAAGAAATGAAAAACAAAAAAGAAAAGTTAGAGAAAACTTAGAGAAAAGTTAGAGGGAGCACTTTTCTCAGGGACACTCTATAACTTGCATTCATCGTTGCCCTTCTGAATGTTTCATTTACAGATGGATCGTTTATTATTTTACCGGACGATGGCGGTGCAGGGACGCGTATTTCCCTTTCGCATTCGAAAACGTTGCCTCGTATGCCGCGATGACGTATGGAATATTTAAAAATCCGCGACGCACGCCCGCTGGGAGGAATAATTTTTCAGAATTTTCGAGCTCGACCCCGTTCCCTGAAAATAAATGACACGGAGACCCTCGGTTCGTCACCTAGTTTTACTCTTGGGACGTCCGTCGATTCCTTGTGTCGATTTCCAGAAGAATATCGACATATTTGGAAAGATATAGCTTCAGATTTTCATGTTTCATTCGCGCAACTGTCTCATTTTACGTGTGACAAAATTTGAAATATATTTGGATCTTGTTGAGATCTTTGCATTTCTTATGCATAAGATAATCATAGATATAATAATCCATATATCTATACATGTATACGTATAAAAATAACTTTTAATAATTTAAAATAATAAATATGAATAATTAATTGAGAAATAATTGAGAAATCGAACAATAAACGACAAGGAGGCATGAAACGAGGCTTATCCACTGTATATTACTTACAAAGTCGAATTATTTCAACGCTCACAGTAAACCTAACCTCTCAAAGAACAAACACTTTATGACAAGAAAGCCACAAGGGTCCCTTCAAACAACCCTGCACATAATACTCCCCTTCTTATATTTTCAAGCACCTCGTTCCACCCTCGATCGCATAGCTAATCGATTCGTTAATTACCTCCCCGGTGACACGGATAAAAAACAAAATCAAAGCGACCGTCAACAAGCCCTAACACAACCCCTACCACTCCTCTTCTTTCCGCATTGTTACGAGCGTCCATCACGAGCCTCCTCCACTCGACAGATGAAATTACCAGCAGTTTATTATTTTCCTCTTCTCTAAACGATTAGCATCCAGAAACCATCCATGATCTCCTAGGTGATGATGAGCATAAGACAGGTATCACCTACATGACGTGTCTGAGAGGTCTGAGAGGTTAATCGACCGAGAGTAACTAAAGAGGGGGAAGAAAAGGAGCAAAAAATATATGCGCGACAAAGCAGAATAAATAAAAAAAAACACGAGTAAAGCACTGTCACTAGAATAACGAACACCACGATCCCAATGAGACCGCGAGTTCGAAGACAGTCGAGTCGTGAGAGCAACGCGTTCCAAGATTGTTTGACTTACTTCAACTAGCGCAGGTATTATACGCAAGAAGCGGCGCAGCCGAGCAAGTGGCGTGAGCGTCGCTCGTTCCGATCCCCTTCCACGTCTGTTTACAGTGCGTGCGGACGAGGGGATTTTAGAGCAAGTTCGTGGCCACGACTTCCTTTGCGGTGCCAACTATAAAGAGAAGCCGCTGCAGGGAGAAGTCAGCATGCGATAAGCGAATGGCAGGCAGACAAGGAAGGCGATAAAGGGCGACCCGTTCCAGAGAAAGACAGTCGTATGCTGTTCGCCGACTCGGTTTCTGTCGTTGCTGCTGTTGTCCCCGAGATTCTAACCACCGGCTGCGCCGCATCTGGTGTCGTGGAGTTCGTCTATCCACTTGCTATCACTTCACTTGCGTAGCCACGAGGGGCAGCCTGCCGTTATTGCAAATTCGACAAAAGTAGCGGTCCAATAAAATCGGTTAGCGAATTTGCCGAGAATTTGCTGAAACTCGATGATTTATTGCCCACGTGAGGCGCTGTTATCGTATAATAAAGAAAAAAGCAACGGCTTGATTTCCAAGAATCTGTTACAAAATTTTAAGTATACATGGTTATCTATTATCATTTTAAATTTACTTATTTATTCAGGTATAATTGAATTTGTACCAATATTTAGTATATGTATGTTTTGACAAGAAAATATTTTTATTCTAAAAAAACAGATTGTATTTCAAAACAAAATTTCTCCGATGTCATCCGATGCCAGGCTGATGGGCCCGTATGGCAAGTCTGAAAAAAATGGCAGCAGTAATCGCGTGGATCGGGTTGAACAATAGCAACGAGAAGGTCGAGCGGACCATTTAATCGCGAGACACGATACCACTGCTTGACACCTCGTAAAAACTTTAATCAAACTTAATGATGGCATTAATTTCGCGCTGGAGCTCTCGCAACCTAGCCATGTCACGGTTTATCACTTTTCGACGTGAGAACTGTCCATGCCACTGGCTGTTGCGCGCGCACGAATTATTACGAGCAGTGCGTTGAACGAGCTCGTAATGAGAATTTTCACCGCGTGACGACAAACACGGTCGCTTAATACGATCGAAATCGAATTAATGTGTATCAGAACCGAGTTACGGTTCAAGACTAATTTGCTTAACGATATCATTGAAGTTATTCATATATTTTACTCTGTACAACTCGTAAATGACAAAATATCCTTCTATGGAAAGATTTGTGTATATAATAGAGATGCAAGTATTTATTGATTGTTATTTAACAATATCGATTATTCAATTGACATTAACAGTAACATTTTTACGTTATTGAGAATAGTTTCTTTCTTTGCTTTCATCTGCTCGTTCGAAGTTGGATACGTAGAGGTTATGTTGATCCGCATCTTGTCTTAATACAACAGAGATGCAACAGGCGTCTGTAAATGTATGGTAACACGAATAGAAGAAATGTGTTCATTTAAATTAATATGTTTGAATATTATTCCCTGAAGTATGGCACAAGAAATGCGTTGATATTAGCAGAATTGTAGCTCGAATGATATTACTATGCACGATGCTATAACGTTTCATTTAGGATTATCATTATTTTGAACGATTGTAATACGTGGGATGTTCTGAAAATAGGATGGGGGGAACTAATGGGTTTGTACTGAAGTTTGTTGGTCTCGAAGGAAATCACTTACATTCTTATGTTAGAATGTTTGCAAAATGGAAATGTATAATTAGAAAAGCTCAAATTATAAATACAAAGTTTATTGTATTTGTGCGAAACTTTATTTTTCTTTATATGGTGGAATAAAATAAAATGTGATAAAATGAAATTACTCATAATAAAACTTTATGACTTGTAAGTACATCATTTGTGTTTAATCGGTTATGTAAAATTTAAATATAAATTCAATGGTTTATGATACATTTAACACTTAAAATGTCAGTCCAATTGTCAATGATACATTTGAATATCTACTTAATAGGCGTTATTTAATTGAAAATATGATCTTGTTTTTTTCAGATGAATCAATTAAATAACGTTTTTTAATTAAACTTAATTGCAAAATATTTACTGTTATTTTTTACATGCAAATCGAAAGAACTACTATTACTTCGCTTAATATTTTTATTTCAAATCACTCGGTGATTTGCAAAAAAAATTTAATACAAAATAAAAAAAATAGAAAAAGAAATTCAAATCTCTCGATCTCTATTTCTCTCCAAAAATTTTTTATCCCTTCATCGAACAGGGAACATTATCGACACGCGACATTAAACGATCCAGCATAGCGAAACACGAGGTGAAAACATCCCAGTAGTGCGTCATCGATTTCACGGAATGCGCTCGAAAAATCGCGGCAGCCGTCGCTCGCCCGATCATTTTAAACGGCGTAATTGCTCGGCGAGCGAGCGGAGCGAGCCTTCCACCGAGTCGCGTCGTTTTCACGGTCCATCTTCCACGGTGAATCCCCTATGGCGTGCTGCACGCCATAAAGATCCGTTCGCGAGCATAGGGACAGAGGGAAAGAGGGGGAGGGAAGGAGAACTCGAGCGTCGAGAGGAGCGCCGCTCGCGCGGTGAAAGAACGAAACAGGGGCGAGGCTATATGAAAGAGAACGCGATACAAGCGCGCACGAGGGGTGTTTATTAAATCTGCCGGTTAAAGGGAATTAATTCCGTATCGGCATTCGTCCGCAAAAATTCGAAGGGCCGATAAGCGGCGCAACGAGGGCGGGGGGAGAGGGCTCATTGTCAGAAATGAGAAACTCTCTATCTTCCTCTTTTTTACGTTTCGTTCATACCGACGTGTATATACCTGGTATGCCTTTGCTCGTTTTTCTCTTTTCTTTTTTTTTTTTTTTAGACGCGATCAAAAGGAGACGGAGAGAGATGGGGATTTATGGGAGCTCGATACGACGCCGGAGGTTATTGATCGGTTGATTTATTGGACAAGTCGAGTGTCGCCTCTTCCTGTTTTTTTCAACTTGTTCCTGTCTCGCTCGGAAAAGAAATTTTGATGAATCGAAAATGATATCTACTTTTTGCTTTCGACAGACGGTATTACTTTTTTTAGAAATTTTTTAGAATTTAAGTTTGAAAATTCTTTTGAAAATTTTTTTCTGTGAATTTCGCATAAAAGAATATTAAGTTTATTTTTTGAGAAAGCATATATAGCTATACGTTAAATTGTCGAGGGCCAAATATCGTGGCAATCGTACCCTGTATTTATTTGCGTATATATAATATTTTAGAAGCAACACAGTCGTACATACGAAACGAAAAGGATCACGTGCACACTCGAATTGATCGTAATCGCGGATTCGGAATCGGTTCACGGAACTGATTTATCAAGTGGCAATAGACAGCGATTATTCCTCGTCTTCCCGCATGGTGTTTCATCGATGTACAAAATTCGTTCGACACGCAACGAATTTCAAACAATCTTTAATGACACGTCTCAAAGGGGTGTACTCCCTTCGCGAAAACAGACAATTTCACTGGTACCCGTTCATTAAGTGTGTCATGTATCGCCTTCGACACGAACGAAACGGACTAGTTTACACGCGACACGTGCATTTTGGCGCCACCTTGTCCACGCATTTGAGAATTTAACGAAAATAAAACGCTGTCTTGAAGTTTCATGAATAACAATGGCAAGTATGTGATCGATTTTGAGTTTGAAATACGTTTGATGGAAACAATGATGTAGCAAATGGAAAATTTTAATTGCTCGCGTGCAGCGTGAATGAGGTTATGGCTATGAGGTGTGGCCATCACGAGATAGATTCGCAAAAGATCTAATGTATATAAATGAACGCGCAATTGAAATTATTTTCCTATCTTAATTAAAACGTGTAATCAGTATTTGAGAACGCGTTCCATAAAAACGAACAACAGTATACGAAAATACATTTCGAATTGTTTCTTTTTTAACACCAGTATATCGGAAAATTAAAAAAAAAAGAAATATCAAGTATTCTTTTCTACTCTTGCGCACTCACTTTGCACGCCAAACTTCCATAAAATGGAAAAAAATAAGACACTACGCACGGGAAGAGCACCATCTCGACGTAACCTCACAAAGTTTGTGGCACAAAAAGCAAATAGACGCGTTTACCTCAGAGCCTGGGGCAAATAAAAAAAAAGCGGCGCCTTACTTTCACTTTTCTCCCCCGTAAAAAGCGGTTCTATTTACTCGCGTTACGCCAAGAAACCTCGCGTATTAAACTTCGCTTTTTCTTTTTTTCCTCCTCCTCGCAGCACCTCGTACGATCTTAGCGCCACCTATCGTCTTTGCTTTGCGGCCACGAATGAAATTTCCGCGGCTTCGTTACATTTCCACGGCAAGACGACGCGTTACGGCACGGAGATTTCGCGAGAGAGAAATCCTTCTGGTGGCGCGTTATTACGCGAGATCGTGCAACAAAGTCGCTGCAAGAAACATCAAAGAGGGGTCGGCCTCGTCATAAAGCGTTCGCCGATTCCGTTTGTCCGTGGTATCAAAAATGGATGGCACCGCCGCGAAACGGAATACAATATAGCCGTGCCACGCGAAATATCCTTGTTTCCCGCCGGAAATCGAAATTACTCTTCCTCCTCCTCCTTCCCCTCCTCGCCTCTTCCCCTTCTCCCGTTCCGAATGCTTCGACAAAGCTTCTTCTCACCGAAATGAAGACTGCTTGTTGTTGAACGCGTATTGAATAATTCCTTATTAAAGCTAACATCGACACGACGAAACCTGCGAGTTGAATTGGAACGATTGGCGAAATTCAACCATTCGAAAGCTCTCCTCTTTATCCTTAATTATCTTTAACTTCATTTTTAGAACAATAAATTTTTCTTTCTTTTTTTTCGAGAAAAGAATTATCAAAAGCATTCAACTATTTGACTATTCGAGGAACACTTTGAGGAAAATCAAGAAGATTCTGACAATAGGTGTTTGTGCATTTCGTTGAGAGCATTTTCTTGGTGGAAAAAAAAATTGTATCTCGCTTTACGATGAAGGTCAAGCGGAAGTCTTTTGAAACGAAGAACACATCCGGGTCAAGGATTGACCATATCCACCGACGCATTGCCCCATATATGCATGCGTTTTTAGAGAAAAGTCACTGGAGCTTAAAATATCGCATTTTAGATCTCGTGGCAACACGTGTTTTCACAGTTGTAATCGTAGAAGAGAACTTTGAAACCGGGAGAAAGGACTGTCGCAAAGGAAATACTTTCTTTGACTCGGGTAAAAATTATGAGATGGCAAAATGAAACTTCCTTTGACTTAACGCCTGTGACATCTTAGCTTAAATTTAGCTTAATCTCTTAACTTCTTAAATATTATAACTATTTTAAACATCAAGAGTAGATTTTATTTATAATTACGACAAGAAAAAAAATATTTAAATATGAATAGGATATAAATGTGAATTTAAATTCACGTAAATCATAACCTTTCATTTTCATTAAAATATTCTTCTTCTTCCAATCTTGTCCTTCAACGTAATTTCACCATACTTTAAAGTAAAAAAATTTAGCTATACACAAGCAGAGCAAGAAAAATCTAAAAACGAGAGAAAGAGAGAGAGAGAAAGAATCAAGCAAAGGCCGAAGGGTAACCAAACGATAGACACGCAATAGAAATGCGACAGTAGAAGAAAGTAAGGGACAGTGGGATCAAAGACCGTCGAAGCGTCGAACGTGAGCGCTGCCATCGAGAAGAAAAGGTGGGGACTGGACAGGAGAGGGAGGTGAAAGGGAAAACATGGGTAGGAACAGTAGACACAGAAAGCGAGGGCAGATACCCAACACAGGCTATTTCGTGGCTCTTTCTAGCGGCTCCCTTTTATTTTCTACGCCCACGTTTGCCACTCATGCTCGACTATCTTGCAGAACTGCCGGCCTGCACGTAGAATACATCCATTCGTTTGGCTTTGTACTTCAGTGGTAATGTTATTGCATCGTTACCGACGGTCTTTAACTCTCTTTCTCGAGTATCCTCCTGATTTGACTAACCTTCTACCACTTGTTCCTCGTTTCGTTGCGTGAGCAAGACTTGAAACCCTCAAATATGAACAGATAATCAGAATTCTAATTTTTTTTTTTTAATAATAATTTAATTCTATATTAACGATCATTGAATTTCATTATTTGTTCAACGATTATTATTTTTTTTTTTTTTTTTACCACTCCGCACGATATACTGTCCTATGCAAAAACATATCCACCATTACTCCGCCACATTATTCACCTCGCCGCACTAAAACATTCCCGACTTTTTTTCACGAGCCATCATCCCACTCGCGATATTTACATCGCGAGTTCCAACGCATTATGACGCGAATAATTTGCTCGTGGCGCGATCCCATACCGACACTCATTATTCCACCGTTGTATCCAACATTCCGCCATTCAAATCGTCGTGTTCGCTCTTTGCTCGTTTTGCACTCCTCCCTTCTCTCTCTCTCTCTCTCTCTGTCTCTCATTCATTCTTACTCTTTCTTCCACTCCTTCTCTTTCTCGTACACATGAACACAAGTAAACACACAGACTTAAGGAAGATTTTCTTTTCGTTCTCCCTAGAAAGTGGTATCCAATTCTGCGCGATAATTGGCACTCCCTATTGAATTTCCCCGTTTCCTATCAAACGGCATCGAGGAACGATATTCTTTTGCAACGTCGAAGACGACCTCTGGGAAACGAAGGACACACCATCGCGATTTCCCGCGTTAAATTCACCGAACGCTACTTTGCAATTCAATGAAAGGGAATTCAATCCGTAAGAGAGAGCGGGTGCCGCGTCTTCTTGTCTCCTCTTGCCCTCCATCATCGTATCCGTCGGACGGATTCCTCGACGAAAGGCCGTGCACGCGCGACTTCGAATCGAAAATTTCGCCGAGAATCGACATCGCGTAGAGTTTTATTGACCAGATGGAGCTAGCTTGTCGTTGTTACCGACGGAGGCATTTTTTAGAGTAGAGTCAAGTTGATTTATGGTTATGTCTCTTTGCATCTTCGAACATTTAACGAGGTATTGCTATTTAAAGAAAAATGTTTTGCGAAAAAAATAAAAAATGTAAAAATGTTGTTAAATTTACAATATGAATAATCATCTTTATGGAATGGAACAAAATTTCGCGAAAATTAATAATCAATTATGAATATTCGATGAATTTGAAAAACATCAGTGATCGAACGAAAATAATTATTTTTCTAATAGCGTCAATCTATCATTTGACGTACACGAAGTCTATAAATCCATTTCTCGGTCGCATTCAAGACGCAAGCTAATAATTTCTCATTAGCCAAAATGTGTCGTGATTGGTCATTCTTGAGCCACGCGATCGAAGGAAACGCTGTCGACTGTACTTTCTCGACGAGCACATACATATATACTCGTTCCCGTTGAACTAATTTCACACTGTTGAAATCTTCCAAAATGTTAAAAATCTTAATTTAATTTTTAGAAGTTAATAATAACATTAACATAAGTTAAACTAATTTCAACTAATAATACTGATTAAACAAAACAACCTGTATTAAAAAATAAAAAATCCAATTTATAAATTTCAATTTTATCGCACTGCATAAAAGGGAGAAAAGAAGATACTCGTAAAAGAAGATAACAAAAAAAAAAAAAAAAGGTTCACGAATCGAACAGTGAAAGTATACGGGAAAGACAGAGAGAGTCATATAAAGGGTACAAGAGGCAGCGGATGTTTTATTGACGACGGAGATGTGATGGATCGTTGCGATATTATTGCATTGCAACGCAGTTCAGCCAATCGAATACGTGTGTAGGTTGCAGGGTGCAAGGTGCAGCCATCCCTATAAGCTGCGTCATATATTAAGGGATGGGATGATTCGATCTGTTCGCTTTATAACTCTCTTTTTCTTCGCTTCTTTTTCTTTTCATTCATAACTGTACATATATGTATTTTATATATATATATATATACAAAAAAAAAAGAAATTTATTCTTTTTTTATATATTTTCACATTATATTATATCACATCTTTTCTCTTTTGATTTTCATGATACTTGATATTGTGTATGTGAGTATATATGCTGTCTTAAAATAAAAATTTTTAATGTTGATATGCGATAACGCTGTTTGATTATAATTTTACAAGATGGATAAATGTATTTATAATATAATCGAAATTAAATTGCGTATACCTGTTGCATTCTGCAGATATATCCTGCTGGAAATTTTGGTTATGTTTGATCCTCGATAGAATAGCACAATTAAAATTGTACGAAGTTTACACACTTAGTAAATACGAATAAGAGTACAATTACTGAAATAGATACAAGCGAGAACATTATTTTTGGTATCGCTGATATTGAATAATAAATTTTCAACAATAATAACAATATTAAATAACACCATATCGTCTCTTATTTCCTATACCTGCCCAATGCCAAAAATACAATATACAATTTCACATTCACCATTTTGCGATAAGTTGATGACAGAAGCGTCCATCGATGGTCAACAAACTCGATCAGTTTCCCTTGATCGAGTCTACAGTTTGCGATGACAGGTCTCTGAAAACAGCTTCGAAAAGAAAAAAAAACCTCCACGCACACGTATACACGTATATACATACATACATATATATATTTACACATGGAAGGT
This sequence comes from Apis cerana, assembly GCF_029169275.1. Taxonomy (NCBI): domain Eukaryota; kingdom Metazoa; phylum Arthropoda; class Insecta; order Hymenoptera; family Apidae; genus Apis; species Apis cerana. The sequence goes on from NC_083857.1 coordinate 12,679,904, forward strand.
ACATAGGAGAATTCCACATGAACGCGCGTCAAACTGCGTCGCGTGTCGTTGACAGTTCTCGTCTGTCGTGAAATAAGTGCAATACTGGTGAACCTGCAATTACCCTCTTTGTTCCGGGAGACGCGTTTCCCCGTCCGTCGATAGGCGGTAACGTACACCTTGAAAATAGCAGCCCGCCAAGCCTTCGATTCACCGTGATCGATTCGAGAACGATTCAGCCACTTTGACCGTCTTCAAACCGCTCTTCGATGATCGTTGTGCTGGTCAGACCGATCGTAGACGCGTGACACGACGTCGTCAATAAGGTATAATAAAAAGAGATGTAACGTCTCGTCGTTTTATCAGGATATCCGTCTAGGAAAAATATTAATACGACACATACGTATACATCGAGCCCTTGCGACTTATATACGAACACTCCAGAGTTTAACAAATCTACGAGTTTTAAGTAAATGTTTACGTTTCAGTTTCGTAATGAGAGAATAACGAATGTGTGTTTATTCCACGATTTCGTTTATTCCTTAAAATCCTCGATTTATGCGGACGGGTTGTTTAACCAATTTTTTGGGAGGGGGGAGAGAAGGCAGGAAAAGGAGAGAGACTGGTGGAAATGGAGGGGTGATACGTCGAAACCCAATTTCTGCGCGCGTTATTTAACGTATTTCCGCGTAAACAACGTCGGTGGGGGCGTTAAGGTTAGGCGCGTTTTCGCGCGCGCACGTGCAACTCCTGAAATACGATACGACCGGGGCAAAGGAAGTTCCGCAAACTCGACTCGTTCCAGCATGTTAGACGAGACGTGCCTAATCCCGGCGGTTGCAGATTCGTCCCAGAACCCTCGAGGGTCGCGAGTTATCGCCGTTGGGCCAAACTTCCGAGCCCGGCGTAAGGCTGATTTACCACACCTAGGATAATTTCTTTCCTGCGTTGCGACTCCTCCTCTCCTGGTTCAAGGTCGAAATGCTTTCCCCGAGATTATTTTTTGCGATGAAGGATCTGCAAAAGTTTCTTGAAACTTTGTTAATTAAATAAACGAGGCTCGACGTGATACCACTTCACGATGTGGTATTTATAACGCGTAGATTTGTTTTTCAATGAACGCGAAACATGTGTAAATTGATAATTTTTGACAGTCAGTTTCGAAGTACAATTTATTAATTTGATTATTAATTTCATTTATTAAATAAATATTTTTGGATGTCGTAAAAAAATTGATTCAAAAATTGCAATCGTGAATTAATTTGGAAACTTTGTTCATTCTATCGATAATTCAATAAGCATAAATTTCGAGTTTTTTCTTTTCGACAACGAAAAAAAAAAAAAAAGAATGTAGTTATACGTATGATTTCCCTCTTTTCACGTGGCCCCATCGGCGATGACCGCCACAAGGAATACTTACGGAAGGACGACTGCGCGAGACGTGAACAAGCGTTATTCCGGTGGAACAGAGGGCAAATGTATGCCTGTATTCACGATTCGTGCACGGCGGGTGACACGTGCACGCAAAGAGAGATGAGGAACACACGGTAATCCCGCGTGGTCGTTTGATGTTCACGGCAGAACTTTGACCCCGCATCACGCACCAGACCGCCTCGTTTCCGCTCGATCCCGCGACAATTCCTGCCTTCCTTCGTCCTTTCTGATACTGGTTTCCGAGGGTGTACTGCAAACTGCCTTTGTACAACGGTTGAACGTGTACATGTGCAGGCGCACGATGACGGAAGTGGAGGAAATTATAAATGTATCGTTATGCGTTATTTAAGTTAGAAATTCGTGTAGTTGAATATGCACGTTGGAGGAAATTCTGTGTAACAATTCTTAGAAACGATAATAAATCATACGAATAGTTTTGAATATATCACAAATGTACAATTGTTCTTTTTTTTTATATTCTGTATTTAAAAATCGAGATGTAATCTAATTTAATCTCAATACATCGACGCGTTGGATTTCTCTCTCCAATCAAAATTCCTGGCTATTTTATTTCACCTGCTATTGTTTATCAATTTTTAAAAAATTTTAATTTTTTGAAAAAAAATTCTCGAATTTTTCCTCTCTGTAACCGTTTTATAAATCCTTGGTAATCTCCTGGTAATTTTTTTGCTTAACACCTATTACGCGTCAAAGTAAAGCTCGAACCCTGAAAGTCTGGCAAAGTCTCGTATCCTAAACATGTACCGTAACAGCGGAGGGTTAAGAAGAGGGTAATTCTCCCTGTGAGAATTGAGCCGGAGGGACGATCGACGACAGCTCGATCGTCGTGAACCATCTACTGTGAACCGCCCCCGTGTACGTTGGTTTATTAATGCGTCGCGTTGATAACCGATCGCTACTTTCAACGACGCTGTCGCGTATTTTTTTTTTTCCATGGTAAACTATAAGGAGGACGATGTGGAATAAGGGTTATAGACTAAATGATCAATCGTTTTGTACAACATTACCGCGATATTATTTGAGAAAAATGTTTTGAATCGTCGTTTCTACTTTTTTTTTTCTTCTTTTTTGTCAGATTAGGAATTATTAGTTGATGCGATTTGTGGAAAAGTTTTCGATGAATTATTTTAGAGAACACGTAGTTACATTTTCCATTCTCGTGCTGTCCATTTATTTTTTATGAAAAAAAAAAAAGAAATCTCATTAATCTCTTTTATTTCTTAAACGACGTCTTAAATTTCTGCACATCTTATTTTCTAGAATTCTATCGTATCTGACGAGCAAAAAAAAAATTATGTTAGGTCGACGGACAGGTCAGTGAACGGAAGGCAGACCGATCGATTCCGAGTCGAGGCAAACAATCGGTCGTATCGAATCGACGTTTTATATTTCTGCGAAATACCTGTAAATCGAGCCATCGAGACGGCCAGTGTCGATAGTTTACGGAGCCGCTGCCAATCCCTTAATAAGCGATAATAGCAGACTGTTATAATTACATCCCAATGGAAACTTTGAAACAGTTAACATTGCTTGAAAACTTATGAATTTATTATAAATACAACTGTTGATTTCGATCGGACGTCGAGTGTCTATTACGGACAAAGGAAAAGCAAAAGATAGGTTAGGTTGGCGAGCGTTGTTTATTAACCATCGATGCATGTATATTATATTCTTATATTTCACGTATTTAAATATATATTAAAAATATATATCAAAAAGTATATCGTATCGATTAAACCAACCTTCAAATACTAGAAGCAACAAGTACATAACCTCCTCTCTTCGTCTTATTTAACACCGTTATTGTCCCTTCTTGGATCACACAAGGTTAGTTTCTCGCCTCATATATGATCAAAATCAAGGAAACGGCTGTCCAATTCAGTTAAGCCAACGTTTCTCCCTCGTTGGGGTGGAAATTGCACGCACACGCACTTATATCACTAGTCACACCACGAGGACGAGTGCTGAAAACGGCTGGGCAGATCCAAGCTATATTAGCAAGCATTAATTACACGACCCTCCCGCTAGGTGGTCAGACATCGGCTACGAGGCGCTGTCGGCCAATCGGCGCTAGCCAAAATCTGCAGGATAGCGAATGAGTGGCCGTGGCTGGAACAAAACGAACGACGGGAGTATGTAGTTGAGTGCCTTCGCCTAGCTAGCCAGTCCTCGGGTAAACAATCCGCGTCTCCTTGCACTTCTATCAATTACCCCAACTCTGGTCGCACACACACACACACAGGCAAACAAGTCTGCTTTCGTCCTCGTCGTTGGCTCTCGGTTTATCCAATGGATACGGCCTCGTTCTCGATTCTGACCACCCGTGAACATTATAAGCGAAATTAGAAACGTCTGCCCTCGCGTTCTACGTATTTTAGGATTAATTTATACATACGATAATGAATAATAATGTAAACGATATATTAGTACATTTTTACGTTACGTTAGAAAAGGTGAGATTGATATATTTTTGGTATAGAAACAAAAGTAGAATTAAATGTAACGATTTAATATAAAACGATGATTGTTAATATGATGCTGTTCGTGTATCTGTCAAAAAAATAATTACATTAGAAGATAATGTGAATGTTCTTTACGATAATGGTTGCGATAAATGAAAGGAGTTTTTAACTAGATGAAGCGGAGACTGGTCAGCTAAAATTCTATACAATTCGATAAGATCCCGACATTACACTTTATCGTTCAACGTCGCGTGTCATATGTTATGAATCGTTCGATCGCCAGTTGGACACGCTGCTGTCATCGTGCTATCCCCACTCTTATTTCCATTGTTGCGTGCGCGCTATCTTTGAATTAATTAAACGATCCGCAGAGACGTTTTCTAAGTTTCTCGCTTCCTCTTTTTGCCGAAACCTTGCTGAATTTTATTTCAAAATATTTTTAGAGCACACGTTAGAAAAAATTTCAAATAATTTTTTTATTTTTTCAAAATAAATATCTTTACAAAATTTTTCAGTAGGAATTTTTACAATGCATAAACGTACGTATTAATGTTAAGTGTTATAGATTTATGAGACAGATTGATTGGAGGGTTTCTTTCGATAATGTATATTTTTGAAGGATTTTATTTTATAGATTTACATTTGTACAAAACGTTTCCATCGATATATCCGATGGAATCGCAAGCAGAGAAAGAACCAGTTGATCGGATTATTGGATCAGGATTCGAACCTGAATCTTCCGTTAGATTGTTGTACCGATGAATTATCCATGTAATAGTGAACGAATTCTTTTTTTTCAAATTTCATAACCTAATTGATTATCGTCTATTAATACTCAGATGAAAGTTATCTAAACCACTTATCTTCATCGATCAAATTTTTATTTATTTCTACTCTCATTTTAATTTTTAATAATGCAATATTATAAATTTTAAACAAAATTTTAAATCGTATTACAATTTTTACATAGAACATAATTCACTTTTTTCAGAATCTCCTATAATACAATTACAATAATTGACGTTCAAATAAGAAGCAATTTTTTTTTTCTAATAATAATTCCACAATGAAATCAGAGAAAAGTAATTCCACGTTTTCCTGGGGGATAGTCACCCGAGATCTTTTCAACCTCGTGCAATGGTGGGTTCCCCAAGCCGTTGCTTTAATTATGAATCGGACGTCGATATATCTTAATCGTCCCAGTTTCCCCTAACTCGTTCCAAGAGGCACTCGTTAATCGATCCATTCGATCGCAAAAATTCGCCAACGTGGGACGAATGGTCTTGCCCGTTGAATAATTACGCCAATTAACGAGATGTCGGTCGCTAACTCCGGTGTCGAAACAACATGGCCGACTATCGAGCTCCCGATCTCAGAATCACCTAACATTTTCTAATTTTCTTCGCCGAGGAAAGAGATTTTCTCTCAACTTCGACGAATGTTTTCTTCGAATCAGTCGATCAAATTCTAAGAAAAAAATTTAAAAAGGAATTGTAACCCTTACATTAGTAGATCTAAATATTAATTTAAACAATATTTAATTAACGTTCAATGGGAGAAATATAAAAAAGAAATCCCTGGTGGAATTTTTGATACATAGAAAAAAACAATCGTAAAATGGCGAAAAATGCAAAACGAATCCAAAATAAGCATATTAATGCCAACACTTGTGCTAGACGCATATGCAAAAGAACAACCGAATTTCTTTTTGATTTTTCATATTTTTTGAATGACGTGACTATACGCGTCAGCCGCATAGAATAGGAAATCTCCATACTCGTGCATCACCCGTATCGAATGTGTTAAACAATTTATCGTAAAAAAAAAAAAAGTTTAAAGCTAGATTACGCGTTCATTTGAGAGAAAAATGCATTACCCCGATTTTTGTTTCCGCCTTCCGCCTCGTATCGCTCGATTGTTCCCGTCACGTTCGTTAAGAATTCCGCGCGTCGCGGATAGCGCGCGTAAGGGCGTGACTTGTTTTTCGCATTCGCTACGCGATCATATAATATACGATTTAAAATGCCGCTCCGGTATGTTCCACGATTATGATAATGCAATCGCCGCCATGTATAATTTATAACGTTGCTCTCCTCGTCCGTTTTTTTCGCGTCTCTTTCTCTCCGTCTGGCTCGAAAAATAATATAACGCTGCCGCTTTCCCCGCGCCCTTCTGTTGTCCGACGCTCGAAGCGGTTATTTCATTCAACTTATCTCCGTTCGACACATTGACCGGTTCTACTGACCACCGTTGAACACGATGGCTAGTAACTACAAGTGGCGCCACCGACGACAGTTTTCAGTACTAAAGCGCACTAAAAACTTTAGAAAAAGTGGTTAAAGAACCGAAGGATTAAAAATGAAAAGAAATAGATGGTGGAAATATTTCCAAAATATCGTTGATCCATATAAAAGGGTTAACTCGTCTCCTCCAGTTAACAGGTTAACAGGCGAACTTGTCAGTCTAATATGGTTTCCTAAGTAGTAGAGTGTCATCGAGCGTGTGATTCACCGTAATGGTCTTTCGCTTTCCGGGCCGTTAAGCAGTTACGCGGTCGAATGTCGGCGCAGCCGTCTCCATGTAGTTTTTCAGAGGAAGTTCAGAGGATTCGTATGAATTACCACTTCGCAGGCACGATTCTAAATTTCAACGATCATTTTTGTGGTGAAATGATCATCAGGGAATTTTCGTTGGATTTGAATTACGGGAAATTGTAATTGCGACTGTACACAGGTTATGATAAAACGTATCTTGCCTTTCTAATACAAAGTAGTAGAAGATCGTAGAATTGGTCAGGCATTAATGGCAGGCAAATTAGGTGTATGTGCAATGCTTTTGATTAATAATAAGTGATAATATAGATAATACGGTTGATATAAATTCGCAATTAAATTGTAATCGATAAATCAATAAAATGCGCGGTGTGGAAAATTTGTATTCTCTGCACGAGGATTACAATGGAACAGGTTGTAATTGCAAGAACCTATAACCAAGAGACAAGTTTGCAATCGCAGGAATTACAAGCGAGCAGGCAGCAATCGCAAGAATTGCAATCAATAGTTACGATCGCAGAAATTGTAATCGCTATATAGGTTGCAATCGCAGGAATTCTGCTCGACCGACTTGATATCGAATTAATTGCAGCGGAGCGAATTTCAACGGTGAAATTTGTAACCGTACGAAGTTGTAAATCGATGAGGGGGGAGGGAGAGAAGGTTCGTAACGTGGTCGGGTGACTTGCATTTACAAAGAATTACAATTCATCGTATTACAATCTTGCTAATATCTGACTGAATCGAATTACCATGTTGCAAGTAACGCGCGAGTTTCGCGTTCGTAGAAATTGTTGTCATGCACTCATGCAAATTTCAATCGCGTGTAATTGATGCATAATCTAAATAAATACAAACACTCAAATATATCGTAATAACGATTTCGTTATTTTTCCCAACCTAAATATAACGAACAATTGAAAAGAAAATAAAATAATTAAATCCATACGAATGATTTTCTAAAATATAAAAAAAAAAAATAAATAATGACAAACATTAAAAATAAAATAAACTCATCTCGATGCATCCCTAGATTAGATTTCAAATTTCAAATCAATCAATTGAATTTAATCGAAGTACTGATATTCCCGCCAAAATATTCCACACTGTACAACGCGCGCTATTGATGCATGCTTTTACAGTTTACCCAAACGCCATCGTATCCTGTTTATCACGTCCACGACGGAGTAAACCGTGAAAACACGCTGACTTGACTCGAACGGCAAACAGGCCGGGTACCGGCTAAGCGATCTTGACATAAACAATCTACCAGTCATTTTCGACAACGTAAACGCTATTCGTTATTTACCGTGCCACGCTTCCAGCTACTTGCCTGCCTCCGTTATAATTCATGGCCGCGCAGCGAGAGATGCTATCGATCTCCATTTCCCTCTCTTTGTTTCGCTTTAGTGGAATCTGTGCAGGATATACCTGTACATTTTGTAACAGGAGTTCGAATGAGTAATTTATCGTTCTTGAGTAATTTATAGCGAAGTGTAATATTCTTATATTCGATAATTTTCGAGATGCATAACGCATCTCTTTCGTGCCTTGCTCTACGTGTTGCGTTGCGAGATGTTTGGAATTGTAAAAGATTTAAGAAAAAAAAAATATTACAATGTTGTAAATTATTGTAAATTAAAATTAATTAAGAATTATTTTTGGGAAGTTTCTATTGGATCGTTAAAAATATTAGAACTTCAATATTGGAGAATTTATGTGAATTTATTTTTGGGAATTATTTTTACTTTATATTTATTTTATGTTTTTTATATTATTTTATATTTATTTTACACATTCGTCCGTTTAATTTTCCTTCGTTCGTTACGCCTTTTACAATTTGATTATTCGTATGAAAAAAATGAAGAGTAATTATTTGCGATAAATCTTTTGTCACGTGTTGGCCAAACACGTACAGTAATTATAGGCTTATGGGTATTAGAACACACGTTGGGGCAATGCAACATACGTGTAAGAATTATCTTACGCCTCAGAAAGTAAAATACTTTTTACGATTATTTATTGCTCATTCCTCTCATCCCACAGATTTTTCGCCCCAGTTTCGCCTAAGACCCCTGAATCACGATCGTATTGTGACGAAGGGACGGAATGTAATAACTGGAGCAATCCGGGGTAATAAATTAATAGAGGACGCTGCGAGCTAATAGAAAAAATAGACTGGAAAGCCTGCAACGCGAGCGGACATCACCCCTGAACCATTTTCCCCGGCTAATGCAATCAGGTTTTATATACTGGGTGGTCCATTGGAAGGGGATCACGTGATTGTGAGTTGGGGCGTTCACGTGTGTATGACGATGAGGACAAAGTTTTTGTTTGTAGAAACTTTCGATAATATTTTTTTTCACGGTGTATTCGCTTTTAAGGAAAATAAACAACTAATTTGTTGCGATAATATAAAGAGATTAAAAAAAATGTTTTTGAATTATAGAGAAAAATTTTTAAACGGATCAAAAATTTTTTAACTCCTAGATTACCTCGCTTTATGCAAAAGACACATCGCTAAATTATTCATCTATTCATAATTACATAAATCACATCTTCTCTTTAATCTTCACGCACGATCTGAGCGTCGCAAATAAAATTTTTCTCGAATAATTAATTCACCATAAAACTTTCAATTCCTTACCAAAAAAAAATTAAACATTCCCTAAAATCTTAAAATTTCAAAAATTCACAACTCTATTCCGTACAGAATAAAAATCGTGTGTCCCTCCCGACCGGTAATGTCCGCGGTATATCGCGCAGAAGAGAAGGACGAACGGGCAGAAGATAGGTCGTCATTACCGGAACCAATTTTCTACGGAGGAACGCTGCCTACGTCTCTCGAGTGTCCTTGTCGGGATTTATCTCGCGCGCACTGTCGCATATACTTACATATACCTAGAAGACGAGCATAATACACGCGCGATACACAGGGATACACAGCCTGCTCGAGAAGTCGTTGGAAGAATGGTCGATTTCATATGAATGCATTCCATGCAAATGCGCTGTCGACCATGGGGAACGGAGGAGGCTTGGAAGAGAGAGAGAGGGGAGAACGGTCGGAACAGTCGTTCTTTCGAGCGCAGACAGGCTTTCGAGTGGGCGGTGGTGGGGGATAGGAGCAGGAGAGGGGGAAAGTTCGGCACGCCGATGCGGAGATAATTGGGTGAATACATTTCGGCCCTTCGTACCGCGAATATATATTTTTCACCAGGGTCCCCGTGCATTATGCACGCGCGCGCTAGGAATGCGGCCGCACACGTGCATGCGGAGTGGTGAGGGAGAGGTGGGGGTGGCGGAGCCACGTGTGCGCGCATTGGGACGTACGAATTTTGTGGCGGATGGATGGTTATACGGTAAACCTGCTTTTCGAGAATTTAAACCTGTGCGTAGGATACGCAGTTTTTTTTTTTTGAAAGTAGTGTTTTAAAAATTAATTCTTTTTTTTATCGTTATGGATCAGAAAATAATTAGGCATTAAGTTAATTGAAAAAGTGATCGGGTAAAATTTAAGTAATTAATTTTAATTAATCCTTACAATTAATCCATTCTATAATCTCGTATAATATACAGTTATTCGATAAATTATCGAAGCAATTTTTTTTTATCAACTACCAAATTTTTATGCTTCATCTATGATACGGGGAAATGATTTTTGTTTCTTCTTATTTTGTTTTTCTTCCCGTCAAATATCGCGAGAGTTGAACAAGCTCATTCGTAATTACATTAAGAATATATTTTTCGAGTTATTGCGCTGCGCGAGGAAAAATAGCGGGCGACGTACGTTGTTGACGGATGACAAATATGCTTCAAAATAACCAGTGAATTTAAATACGTCGTGACGTTTTAATATTTCGAAACAGTTGAATGAAATAAAGAAAGAAAAAAGAAAGAAAAAATACGTATCGATGCTTATGCCGGGAAACGTACTTCGAAAACGTAGTACTACTCGACTGGATGATTCGAACAAAATAATTGTTTATGGAAGGAAAAATGATCGATAGAAATGGAACTGTAAATTATTGATTTGTACGTGATTGTTTAAAAAGTATTCATTCAAAAATGAAATTTCAAACTAGTTAAATAAAATACAAAGATATAAAATAAATATAATTTCATTAAAGTATATCCATATACCTAATATCGAGTAAATTTTAAAGAAATTTGAATTTTCTATAAACGAATATAATATTTTTTTCTAATAAATCGAATCAACATTCATACCTATCAACACTATCCATTCTATTTCCAACAAAAGAATCTAACTTTATGAAAAAAAGCTCAACTTACCGTTGCAAAAAAAAAAAAAAAAGAAAGAAAGAAAAGATTCTTGAAGCCGCGCAATGTCCATTGAACGATCTCCAACGCGAAAACCCTTCTTGCCGGAACACTCGTCGGCTACTATACAAGCTTCCTCTCCTCGAGGAGTTTGGAGGGAGAAGGTTGGCACGAACGGAACGGCCGGCTGTAATTTAAAGAAGCGAACAGCATTAAGAAGGTTTCGCAAAAAAGGACCTATTGTCTGCCTCTCGATTGCCCATTAACCGTGCAATCCGCGTTTCAACGAACAACAGATCGACCTCTCGATACTGTGAGCCTAACCGCGACTCGTGGCCCCCGCGTTTCAACGTTTAACGTCGCATCCCGACGGATATTATGACGTCTGCGCCACTAACGCCATCTTTCGCCACGCTGCCAACGCGATTCGAGGCAATTCAGCGAGAGTTCGGGTTCATACAGTGGACGGTGGCGATAACGCGGTTCCCTGGACCCGTGCCAGTTGCGAGATTCGTTGTATCTGCTCTCCTCGTCTCTATGACAGATTACGTTACGTTTGGCTCGGAGGTGAAGCTGTGAATGAAACGAGAAACACGGGATGAATGAAGTTTGGAAGAGAATGGTATTCGAAATTATCGAACGATTCGATAGAAAATTGATGGGAACGTTTTTGAGGTTATATTAAACGAGACGTTCATACGAGCGCCGATTATAATTAAGATCTTAAATAATATTTAGAAATAAAGTTAGGAAACAACGGTGTAATATTTGGCAAATTAAATCTTTAAACTGAATTTTTATTATACGTTGATAATTGAAATAAAATAGTATGGGTAAAATTGATCATTTAAAGATTTTTTTAACCACTTTTTCTTTTCCAATTTTATCTTCTATGATATTATTTTTGCCATTATTTCGTTATGTTTATTTTTAGTATTCTCTTTCAGATAAATAGAACCAATCTACGATAATGTTTCATATAACAGAAATCCAATAATCTAAATAATCGGATACTCGTTAAAATTTCGTTCGTGTAAACTGGATTTAAAATGATGAGTAAATTTTCTTTGGGTATGAAATAAAGTTAGATTTATAATTTCCTCGAATTGTTTGTGTATCAAAATAAATCGTCACATTTTGTCGTTAAAATTTTATCATAGCGAAAGGCAAGCAGGCAAGAATTAATAAAGAAAAAAAACATTCGTCCCCATAAATTACGCGCACAGTACGAGCGTCGTTTGAGCAAACGAAGCGGACCATTCAATCACAGAGCAAACGAGGCATCAACAGGCATCGGCCGTAAGAGGCACTCAAAGGACGCCTGCCGCGTTTCCGCGACAACGTGGACACACATCAACTCGACGTACAATGTTTACCTTGTCGCTTGTTTCCCTTGGCGAAATAAAGCGTGCCCGTTCCTTTTAATAAGCAGTCACGTTACGGCCTATGCCTGTCAGATTCCATGAATGCTTGAGAATCGCAAGGGACCAGGCGAGAATGGGAGAAAAAGAGACAAGTGACGCAGCACAGCCACATACTCAAGGCGCTTCGAGACACGTTCTTCCGTACTGGTATTAACTTGAGATTGAGGTTATGTGAAATTGTCAGAAATTTTCTCGAATGAAGTAGGGTTTAAAATTATCACAGGTTGTGGAAAATGGTCGAACATTGAAATTTGTTGCTCGACTTGTTTCATATACGTAAAAATATAAATTTATTCGACGTTCCAACTATATAATAATAATAATAATACAAATTTTAATTAATCCATATACCTAATATACATCTGGATATCTCTTTGATTGTATAATTCGCTTCTGCATAATTTACGACATTCAGGAGCATTCCAATGCTTACACAACCGAATCGCTCAAGAACTCTGAGGGCATCGAACGCCCATCGTTAGCTGGAACAATTCCGAGATCCCCAACATCGACTGGCGTGCTCATTGGCATGGCGGAGAAATCAAACCGGCCAATCTCTCCATTCTCGTATTCCCCGTGGTACGATATTACAACCAGACCATATATATTAGAGGCTCGTCCATTTTGGCCTAATTTGTCGCCTCTAACGCAAATCTGTCAAAAAAAAATATATATCTATATAATATATCTATATATATCTATATATATAGATATATCAAAATATATCTATATATATCTATATAATCGTATTACAAATCATAAAATAAATAAAAAATGTAATGTTAAAAAAAATATCAATATTTTTTTAAAAATGTTTTAAAAATAGCTTAAATTAAATTTTTTGAAACACGAAGATGTTGATTCGATGGAACGATGTGGATCATCTTGATTTGATCACCGAGCTGTGTACAATAGATTGAAATAATCGTTTCCTCGGCGTTATCAAGATTGGCCACGGTTCCTAATTTTTTCGGTTCAACGCTATGGAGACTCATAGCTATCATAGTATCTCGTTTTAAATAATTTATCGAACGATCATATATATATAGAATCAATTTTATTTAATATTTATGAATTCAAATAAAACACGATGAAATATAACCTAAAAATTCAAATTTAATACAGAGGAAGATAAAAAAAGAGAAATAAACTTCAAATAAACGTTAGTGTAACTTTATTAATATCGAGTAACACGTTCAAAAAACTTTCATCAAACCTTTTACAAACGCAGGACTCGATAAAAGCTCCCGTTTCTCCGTGTAAAAAAAATATATACATAACTTTTATTTTTATATCGTACGCGCTATCTGTTGTAAATGAAACACAGAAAGCACCTCTCTACATAAATTGACCATCTCGAGACTGGTGGCGGAACGATTTGAATGCCGAAAGCCGTTCTCTCTCTGGGACAGTTCGCGTTACCGTCGGATTTATTCCGTTGATAACGTGTCTACCGATCAGAAGTTCTCGTCGTATATATATATATAAATATATATATATGTATATATGTATATATATTTTTTTTCATGTTTGCCGTGTGTTCGAGCAAACAGCCGATGTCAAGTGTCTCTGTTCCCCATATCGCACGCTCGTATACGCCAGCGAGTAGCGCGGACAAAAAAACACGGCGTCGTCGTGAAAACGATGTACCCTTGTTTCGAGTGCACGCCCGACGGCCTGTATGGGTCGCGTCAGCACTTCAGAAATGCAAACGTCATTGTCACGAGAGATTTAATACATTCCAGCGGGTGAAACTGGCGAACGAGGCGCGCGAGTTTATGTTACGCCACGTGACGAACGAAAAGGAACGTTGGCACGTTCTCTGCGATGCTCCATTTTCATGGAAAAATATTTATTCACTTATGAACTTTTACTTTATTTATTTATTCGAGACAAACGTATTGCAATTTTTCACGTTTGCGCTTTTTCTTTTTTCAAAAATAGGAAGGAAGAAGAAAGATTGACGATTTTATTTTCGTTGCGAGTAGAGATTGAGGTTATAAATTCAGATTCCATTCGTTTCGTTCATCCTCGATGGTATCGTTGAAATACTTTCATCGAGTATTGGTTAATTTTGATAGTTCTTAGTTAGTACTTACGATTTTGTAAATATTCTTCTGTAAAATTGGAATAGTGTCGTAAATAATCGACATTCCTTTCACTTTAGAGGATTTGTATGCGTATCGTAGTTGCTAATAATGTCCAACAGAGGGCTACAAGTGATAATAAAAGTAACCTTATTTCCCACTTGTCCGCTTTCCTTTTATGCAAAGCTAATGACACCACTAAGCGTTCAGCTGGTAACTCGCGAGTAAGTTGGTCGCGCGGTTCGGATCTCCAAAGAGGGTCGAAGCCTTTAAGAAAATTAGTTTGAAATTGAATTAAAAAACTTAGGAAGATTGGACGCCGGACAATATCCATGCATATAGAACGGTTTAAGGAAATTAGTTTAAAATTGAATTAAGAGGACCAGAGAAAATTCAAAAGGCGCGAGCCAGCTTTACGAGCGAAATCATGCCTCGTGGATCTCGATTGTTCTCGCGTGGCTATCGCGTGCTGCTGAAAAGATACGCGCTGTAGTTTATGACCGCGATACAAATTAAGCGAAAAATCTTTAATTTTATTAAAACGATATTAAAATACTTTTTATTTCACAATTTTTACCTTTTTGTTTTACATTATCGTTGCAGTGAAGATAAATTATTATGTAAATATTATTATGTAAAAAAATCAATCGATTTGTCTTTAATGTTAAAGCGGATTAATCTTACACGAATTAACGAGTCTGTCCATTCTCTTAATACTATCGTTTTTTACGTTTTAATAATAGAAACCGTTATAAAGAATGCAGATGCCTTCTTCTTTTCATTCTATCGTGTTTCCGCATTAAGAATTAAAAGTATCTGTAACGTTGCGCGATAAAAATGTAGGAAAAGATGAAAAATAGTAAAAAAGTTTCTATAAGGAATAAAAAAACTATTGACTACTAGAACTTGTATGAATATTCTTAATTTTTGTTATTAAAAAATTACGATTATTTTTTATAAAAATGTAAGAATAAAAAAAAATCCTATATACAAAATTTCGTTGTTTACGTACATTGTAATATCTAATAACTTTTACAGAAAGTACATCGATAGAAATACTAATTCTCGCGTAATTTCTTGATAACGTATTTCGAAACGAAACAATACTATCAATACTCGAACCATGTTTTTCTTAGAGCGTTGCAATTCATCACAATTGAACAGTTACAATTCATTTGCAATACTGCAAGAACAAAATCACGTATTTTACACGCGTGCATCTCAATGAACAAATATCCTCAATGAACAATTATCCGATTCACGTGATTTTTCATTCCATTTCAAGTATCCTTATCAATTTCATTTTATTAATCGGCCAAATGGAGTACGATTGAACGACGATTAGGTTAGAAAATGCAAAATGAAACGCGGCCCGACCGTGAGAGTGAGAGAGAGAGAGAGAGAGCCGTGCGAATTTCGCTGTGCAAACGCTGCTCTTTGACAAAGGGGCGAGTTA
Source organism: Apis cerana (assembly GCF_029169275.1). Classification (NCBI taxonomy): domain Eukaryota; kingdom Metazoa; phylum Arthropoda; class Insecta; order Hymenoptera; family Apidae; genus Apis; species Apis cerana. Next base: position 12,695,600 of record NC_083857.1, read on the forward strand.
GTAGAGTTCACCGGTGGAAGGTATGAGGCATGAGTTAAAATCACAAACGCCACGGGCAGTCGGCTGGTTTCTCGTAAAACAAGCAGAAATTTCGTACAATGCCCGCAGCAAGAGGGCAGGTCGCTCGCAAACGCAAGGAACGCGCCGTCAAAGCCGCCTGCCGCTTGTCGTCTTCAAACGTGCTATCGTTCCTCGATCTGTTCTTCGTTCGTGCTCGATAAAACTCGCCTCTCTTCACTCGTACTCCCCCCACTCCGGCCACGCCGATCACGTGGCCACAAGATGGCGTTGACAGTTGTGACGCGTGTACACGTTGCGCGCGTGCATATGCGAATTGTGTTCGCGTCGTGTATATACGAATGCAAATTGCACGAGTGTCGGACGAGAAAGAGGCTCGTCAGGGTGTCCCAAAAGCGGAGAAGTGCCTACCGAGCAGATAAGGAGAACAAATGAGTCCTTGTGGCAGGAGGACGATATCTTCACAGTCGCGGAGCTGCCGGTACTCGTGGCGGCCTCTCAAAGCGGGCAGAAAAGGACCAAGGAGATGCATGCCGATAAGGAAAGAGGAAAGAAAAGAGGAGGGGAGATTCAAAGCATCCAACGTGCTGAGCCCAGACGATCGTAAGGAGTTAGCTGGTTGAAAGAAAGAAGAGAGGAAGGAAGGAAGGAAGGAAGGAAGGAAGGAAGAATCTAAGTCGTGGAACTGCAACGGCCGACGTTTTCTGTTTAAGCGACATCAAAGGCTCTGTCGCGAATTTTCCTTTCATCGTGCCTATACTCTCTACGCCACTCGTTTCGGGTCATAGCATATTTGCGTTTTACGGGTGTCCCGTAATGCGAGGGAATCGGATATAGGATTGACGGATTTGAAATTCTATCGAGACATATTGTGGTAGTGGCACGTTGATATGCTGATTACCTCTACGGATCCTTTGCATAATATAAAACTCAATTTTAACGAGTCAAAATTCAATTATCAAATTATACGATAACAAGATTGAAAAGATATTCTTAAAATATTCACACGCGCGGAATTTAAAATGATTTAAAGAGATATCGACGAATATTATCTTAATCTAAATTTAAAATTATTTTAAAACAGCTTTGAGTGAAATTTTAAGAAACCATATATGCACTGGATAGAATTGGAATGGCAAGCGAGTCGCCACCGTTAAAAAGGGTAAACGTTGCAGGCCGCCGTGGCGGATTTCGACTAAAACAACCTCTCCATCCATCTAGCTCCCTTCTTCCCAACTTTCATCCATTCGAACCGTCTCCATTCCGCCCGTGGTATACGTACATTGTGCGTGCGTCTGTGCCCTACCGCGATTGTTCGTCAGTATCAACGACCAGCAGGATGTACCGAAGGGGATAATTAAACTTCCCAACGAGCGAGGGCACACTCTCACGAGTCGTGCTCTCGACGGAATAGCTTCGAGAGAGTCAATAGTATCTCCATAACCCTCGTCGCATCTGCAAAGATGTCTAGATACAGACGAGTGGGGATAGAGTAACGCTTGGGAGGGGGAAGGAGAGAGGAGGAGGGAGTGTAGCGATTTAGGATCATCCCGGCTGGATACGCGTCACCAAGCTGACGAGAAATTACGATCGAGTATTTAATTATAAATTCGAGTTCGCCTCGACGGAATTCGCGGTCTCGTTCAAGCGTGGTGTAATCGGCGCAGAGAGAGAGAGAGAGAGGGCCACCCTTTTCGACGCGATTAAATCGACGACGAGTTGACGATGATAGTAGCTCGGTTCTTTGACTGGATAGGAATCGTCGGAAACGACGATTTTACGAGCAAGAGGTTTTAATTAGTGGTGTACAGGCGGATGGAGTGGTAATACATGACTGTTCGTCGAGTCGAAGAAATTGAACGTATCGATAGCTTGGCTAGCTTCTCTAGTTACATAGCTACAGAATTTGGGAGGAATTTGGTTGTACGATTTAGAAAGATTGAAAAAGAATTTTGTAAAATATTTTTCGTTACTTGTACATTAATAATTAATATACATTAATATTTTTTTATCGTAACGTTGAAAACGTTTAACAAAATTTTTGTGTGAATTTCTAGGTGTGTATCTAAAAAGAAAAGATATTTAAATATTTTTTCAATCTTCGACATTTTTAGCTAAAATCTACTCAGATAAACGGCTTAATAAATTTAATTATAAATATATAATAAATAATTTTTAATTAGTTAAATTAATATCAAGGTTCCTTTGACGAAATTATTATAATTAAAGTATAATTTTCGTTTTAAAATTCTACTTTATCATAATATTGATAAGAACATGTAAAATATCCTTAATTCAGTTTTTTATAAATTTTGATCCGTATCGTATAACGTTATATTTTTGTATTTTTCAAAACAAGTAAAAATCTATATTCGTTGTATAATACTTTGAACCTCGAACGATGTAATTGCTCAGGACATTTAATGCGAGAGAAGCGATTATTTTTACGATTCGAGACGGAGATTGTTGGGATGCAAATCAATCAACGCAGGATATTTCGTCTTTTATTTTCATCGGTGGCACAGGTAAACAATATTGTAACAATATCGATACGCCTCTTGTCTATTTACTGACCGATAATTGTAACACGATATTATTAATTATAAATTGTGCAGTTAATACGCTTCATGTATTGCATTAACGTTTATCTTCGTAATTATTATTGCCTTTTGTTTTGTCGTTATTTTTTCCCCGAAACAACGTACCGTGATGATATAATTGAAAGTTTTGTATCTTTAACGTTGTACAAAGTTAAATATATTAATGGTAGATTTCTTACGGAGATATGACAGGCATGCTCATCTATTCCGTAGTTCCAGACGATCAGCAGTGGCGCTGTTTACATGTCGTCTGACCTGTTTACATTGCATCCTCGTTTTCATTTATCGTGTTTCGAATAGTTGAAAGTTTACTTGATTCACGAGATCTGTGAATAGAGATTTCTAACGATATAACTTGTTCAATGCAAATTATCTCAAAATTAGTCCCTAATGAATCAATGTAATACAAATGTAATATATAAATGTAAATTCTAAATTATAAGTAGTGATATATAAAGGATAAAGAGTTGCTTCCTTTTTGTAAAAAATGAAAAAACAAAATAGAAATTAAAGTGTTTGTCAATTTCGATTAATGTTCTAAAGAATTTACAAAATGGTCTCATTCGTTATTTCCATAGAAAATCTCATTGTAAACGTAATAATTCTATAATTACAACGTGATAAAGGCAAAAACTATAAAAATACGACTATATTTATAGAAAGAAAAGCTAGTATTATCAACATTATGAATTGCAGATGAAAATTCCTTTCACTTACTAGCAAGGATCAAAGGAAAATTACGACATCTAAGGAAGTCGCACATAACCTATTATACGACATTGAAAATGAAGCTAATAAGAAAGAAAAACGGTTCAAAGTGTTCCAACGCATATATAGAGAATAAAAGAGCAAGTAAATTCACAATAGCGAAAGCAGCTTTTTCCTCGTTGCAAAGCGTATTATTAATTTCAAACATAATAAAATTTCTATATATTTTTTTATCGTAAACGTTTAACAAAATTTTTGTATGCATTTCTAGGTGTGTATCTAAAAAGAAAAGATATTTAAATATTTTTTCAATCTTCGACATTTTTAGCTAAAATCTATTCAGATAAACGGCTTAATAAATTTAATTATAAATATATAATAAATAATTTTTGATTAGTTAAATTTTAAAATAAACTCTAAAAAATCTTGACTGCCGTATTATATATTACAGATTTGTCTCATTTAAAAATAAATGTGATCTGCTTCACTTTTCTACATTCGAAAGGAATCTTCCCGATCTTTACAACGATCACAATTCACGATAAAAATCAGCACACGCACCACTACCACGTTTGACCATTTCACGTCGTCGCTTTTACCTAACTTGTTGATACCCGACCGCACACCGTAATCCCATATCGAACTACCCACGCACCTCTTCAATTCCACCGAATAACCTCGATCCTCGTTCCCTTGCTTCCCTCCATCAAAAAATATCCAATCAACCGCCACCGACAAAAACTGAAAACCCAGAACTTTCCAGCCTTCGTCCCACGAGCAATCCCTCTCGAAACTTTCCAACAGTGAGAAGTTGTGCGCGGATATCGACACCCCGGCGGATCCGCATCGCAAAACAAGCGTAGACACAACGAGCCAACGAGCGATACGATGGTCACGGCGCCGTGACGACGAATAGTGAGTACACCACCCGCGTGGCGGCGTTCTCTTCCAACGGTTTATCCGTTCCGTGGTGTTGGAGGGGTGATTTGAAGCGCGTGGCACGCATGCGCGTCGAGAGCGGCGTGGTGGGGACGCTCAGTGTCACTCGGTGCCGGGCGTTGCGGCGCTGTGGCCCTTCAGTCTTTGATCTGCAGCTGACGTGAGTGTGTACGTTTCCCTCGAGCGTGCTCTCTCTCTCGAACGACGAGATCGTTTCTCACTGAACGCAATAAAGAGGGGAGTCTACGAGCACGATACAACGTTGGTGGTGCAGTAACCTCTCGTTGTACGCTATATCTCCTCGGTATCTACGCTTGAGAAGACGACGAACTAAGCCGCAAGCAGACGGCAGGATCACACGATTGGATTTAAACACGCTTCGGCACGATCGTTATTGGAGTTTCGTTTTTCGTGAAGTGCCTCGAAGTTTTTTTCTTCTTTCTTTGATTCGATTTTCATTCATTTCTCGAACGGATCGAAATAATTGTTACCGTTAAAAGCGATTCGAAAAAAGAAGTAGTGAAGCTAGATGAGAGAAATTGTTGAGTAACTGGTTGGTCCTCGGCGACACGGTCTCTTCACTTGCACCCCTGGGACCTTCAGGGCACGCTGCTCACGCTCCACCGGCACGGATTTGCGTGCAGTTCTCAACCCCCTGACCCAATTAGCTCGTCCGTGTCGAGAGTATCCGTGACGTATGTTGGCTGCTCGTTCTTGGAAGAGAATTGCCTCTGTCATCGGGATCGTTTGTCTAGTGATGTGCCACTGAGGAAACGCTCTATTTCTGGCTTATATTAGAAAAAGGAATACACACGATACGATCTAAAGTTTCGGAATTGGTGAAGAAAAAAGTGTTCAAGTGTTAAATTATCGAGTTTTTCCAGTGCTTCGAAAGTGTTCACAGTGAAAGGGATACGCGTCGAGTCCTATCGTCCAATTCTGAAACATCGATCAATCCTTCGCAAAAGTGATCAACAAAAATACCTCAAGGAACTTTTACCATCCATCGACAGCCGTCTGAACAACGTATACCTGCCTCTTATTCAAAAGTGTCCTTTGCAACGAAGAAATAATCGCCCGCTGTTCAACGGCGGACTAGTGACTGGGACCATCCACTTAATCCCCCTTTCGCGTAGCATCGCGCGGGAGTTGAACTTTCTCGCTGGCGTTGACAGATCGATAACAAAGTTTGCGTACACGTTAGCCGGGTCCATAGCCGACGGCTAATCACGGAAACGAATTCAATCATCGTGGAATGCGTCCGTTTTAACGAACCACCCTCAAAACAACGATCGAATCGACGTGATATAAACGGCGGCCATTCCAACGGATAGAAGCAGCGTGACATGCTGACATCCTGAAGGGTAAAAGAATACGCTGCCTCGCTCGTGGAAGGATCTGTATGCGGACCGCGGTGCGTCCGCCGGAAATCTGACGGGCCGTCGTTACTCCAACCGCCGAGGCAGCTTGTCGTTGTCCCTCTCGAGCAAGAAACGTCAGTACCTGGTGAAATACAAGCGGAAACAGGAGGACAGACGCGTATCAGAGGGCAAGGAGGAGCAACGGGGCTCCCCGTGGCCCGTACTCATCGACAATCGTCGCAACAAGGGTGCAACGGTGAAGGGTAACGGTGGATTCGGCGACTATTCCGCGGCGGGGGAGTTCGAGGTCTGGGGAGACGAGCAGCACACCGCGGATGGTGTAGAGAGGCAGGTGGCGAGGCCGCCTTCGCGGCAGCAACGATGCGAAGGCGGTTCGTCGCTGAGGCCGTTGCTTCACGTCGCTCATTGTGAGCTCCACTCACCCCGCGAACCGGAGCTGCTGCGACTCGACCATCTGGAGGCTCTCGAGCACAAGTCCGACCGTGACTCGTACTCGATGATGGAGAACTTTCACAGCCCCGTTCCGCCACCGCTGCCGCGACGCCACGTCCGGTAAGATGATGATGATGATGATGATGATGATTATGATAATTTTGGTGATGCTGATACGTGGTGCGATATATAATTTTGTTTTTTATATTTTTTTTTTCTTTTTGATTTGATATTCAATTGATTGAAAGTTATGGTATTGAATATTTGGAAAAAAGTGTGCGTAAGTGAAGGATCAAAGTGGAAAATGTGTGATTAAGGAAGGTTTTTCGATGTTCCAAAGAAGTGGTGGAAATTTCAGTAGGATTTCTTTCAAGTTGTAGATTCTAGTATGTGCTTCTGGGTTTAGGGTGTAACAAGTGGATTATCGGTGAGTTTTAGGGATGGAATGTTTTAAGTGATTCGTGGGTGGATTTGTCGGCTGAGAATAATGAAGAGAATAGGTGTTCTAAAATTTTGTTTCGTTTTTGAACTGTAATAAGTTTCGTTGCTATAAAAATTTCGATGAGTTTCTAATGGCCAGTTTCCACGTGAAAATATTCACGTGAAGTATAAGTTAACAAAATATGAAACTCGCATTATTCATATATAACGTTCGAACACGCGGGATGAATTGCATAATTTAACTATTACGAATAATTTGCTGAAATTATCATCATTTTACAAACAAATATTTTGTGCTAAATGTTTCGTGTTATTGGAAAAACTGTCAGAATTATTTTTCTTGAATAACTCGAAATTTCAACGATGACGAATCTTTAAGAATTTTCACGTACATAATTTTATAAGAAAATGCATTATGCAAAAATAATAACTGTTTCAAAGTTTCTAGATATTCTACGGATATTAAAATAATTTTGTCTTAATAATAAATTCATTGATTGACGTTGATATTTTTAAATAAATGCATTTAAAATTTTTTTTTCGAAAAAATTATATTTTGTCGATTGAGATAAAAAGTTAGAATCATTTTCTAATCAAATTTCAACACTGTCTATACAAGTATAATATATATCACAAGCGAATATCACGAAATTGTGAGAAAATGATAAAACGAAATATTTAAAATATTTCTAATTTAATTAAGTTTTCCGTGTATATCATTATTTCATTGCATAATTCATTCTATTACGATATATCGAAATGTTCAAAAACTTTGGTTAAAACTTTTCTCTATTGAATCGTAACTCGTTTGTTTCGTTTTAGTAAAATGTCCTATCTCTTCTCACGTCACGAAATAAACGACCGTTACTATTTCAAATACCCACGTTACGCTCTCGCAATAGCACGCGTACGTGTATACACTACACACTCATCCTCTCGTAGCTTCGACACAACTTAACGCCATCGGTACACGGTAGCCTTTTTTTGATTTAATCTCTTGCGTCATATTTTATTCGTCAAAAATTCAATTTTAAATCCAATATTAATTTCAAATTACAAAGTTCCGAACGATTAAATGGGCATAATATATTTTATGCATACATGTCAAGAAAAATCGTAATGGTAAACGTGATGCACGAAATATTCCTTTCAAATTGGATAAATTTGGTAATTTCATAAATAGATTGAAAGTATTAAAGGGTTGCCGAAAGTATCAAAAGTTCTTTGGCAAATTCACGAAGGGAATTATCGCTTTTCTAAACTTCCAATGCCACTTTCATTTTTCCAAGGCAGACGGTTTTAAAGTTGAACGAAAAGTAGACGTTTAAACGGCTTCTTTTCGAAGCGGCGCATCGTCGCGGATTGCATCGACAAATATCGAGTTTAATCATCGTTTTCGATTTACGACGCGGGAACAATGGTATCCATCCGGAGAGCTTCATTTGCGTTTACCGGTATATTTACGCGTTCTCAGTTGCTCGGAATGGTGCAATTATAACGTGAAAATACCGATCAGTGATAATGTACGTGCTATTATTGTTGCGGTTATCGAGATTCGGGATGGTGAAACGTTACGTGAATGTATTAAAATCGTGAATTATTTTGAGGTTATAAAGGTTTGGTAGATTTCGATCTGGAATTTTGAAAATCTGTTTTTTCGAATATATAAATTGTGCGTGCGTTATAAACATTCGAGATATTAAAAATTTTGATCAAAATTTTAAAAAATTAACTTAACTTTATAATACTAATATATATAAATGAATTTTGGAGATTATAATTTTTTGATCTTTTGTTAATTAAAAACATTTGTTTGATAATGTTTTTTTTTTAAATATACGAATATTAATTATATATAGATTTTCAAGAAAACGAATACAGATTTTTATACATTTAATTATTATAAAATATTTTAAAATATTTCGCTATTAATCGAAATGATTAATTTATGTGAATATTTTTTATATGATAGTAGTGAAACTGTGAAGTAATGATTTCGCGCGAAATTCAAATTCGATATTGTGCCACGAGATTTCAAATATCTGGAAAATTCAGGCGAATGATTCGAATTCCAAGAGAGGGTGAACAGAAATATTTTTATCAAATGCTTAAAGTACAGAGAATATTGAAATTCTTAAAGTATTAGATATTTTACCGAAGAATAGGCTTTTATACGTAGTCAAACCTTTCTTTGCGCCATATCATTCGTTATCTGCTCAAAGAATATTTCTCGTATCTCCGCCATTTTTAATTAAATCAGAAATAAAAAAATTTTCCAATTCACAAAATTAAGAAATGTACGAGCAAATATTTTATTTTACGGAATATCCAGATAATTCAATGCTTCCTTTCCTCTAACCAACTGTTTAATTATATCCAATTCTTGATTAAATAATCAATTTTTTTTTTTTCATCGATAACCTTGGCTGTTCACCAAGTGTAAACGGAAGCTCGGGTGACCTGAACCAGTTATGAGAATGAATTCTCTACTTATTGAAAAGTTGATTTCTCCGACGACTTTTATCGTTTCGAATTGGGGATCTCGATAATAAACCGTTCCGATTTTTCACCGTGAAATTGAATCGTCAATTGTATCTCGAGTTTGATACCCGGGGTTTGATATTAAAGAGGTTGGAATCACTTTTAATAATAACCTGATCGACAGATATCACACTCCTCTCCTCTTTTAGATCCTTCCTTTTTTACAAAATTTCTTCCATATACCCTCGATAAACTCTCAAACTATTAATTACCTCTAACGTAACTTTATTTCGAAGAAAATACGATTCAATGTAAATAATTTTCTCCTAGAAAACGCTCTTCTTATCTTCTCCTCTTTTAGATCCTTCCTTTTTTACAAAATTTCTTCCATATACCCTCGATAAACTCTCAAACTATTAATTCTCTAATAACTCTAACGTAACTTTATTTCGAGGAAAATACGATTCAATGTAAATAATTTTCTGCTAGAAAAATTTTTTTACAAATATTCAAAATTATCTTCCATATAATTTCAATAAGCTCTCAAACTATTAATTATTATATTACTCTAACGTAACTTTATTTCAAAGAAAATACGATTCGCTGTGAATAATTTTCTCATCCTTTGTGTGCTTCCAAAATAATGTACGACTGTATACATTCTCAAATGCGTGCAATATATAATACAACGCAATCCAGTTTTATTGGTTAATCGAAAAACTTGCAAAAAAATCTTGGGCGGGGAGGGGAGGGAAGAAACGTGTCGAAAATGGGATGGAAAAGGGTTGGGCCGTGTACGCAAGACGAGGGTTGAACAGGGGAGGGACGGCGAGTTGGAAGGGCAATATAGGTGCACGCACGATGGAATTGTGGCTCGTTTGAAGGTTCACGCCCGAAGAACGAGGTTAATGACAAACCCCGTGCTCGAGACCGTTTCGAAATCGATTCGTGTTCGATGAGAGTGCGCTGATTCGAAACGGAAAACTTGCAACTAACGGCATGCAGGGGGGAGGGGAGGGGAATAAGGGTTGGATGGGGATGTGCCCCTTTGAGGGAGAGATCGGAGGCGGCGTTATTGCGCGACGCTTCGCATCTCTGAGTGAAACGACGGAAAAAATTATGTGTATATATATGTATATATAGTTTCTGTGGAATGTTTGCTCGATTTAACGATATCGTTCAATTAACGACTTAAATCATACTCTATTTCTATATCTTTTGATCTCCATGATAATAACGGTTGATTCGTGTGAAGTTAATATAAAAAAAATTTAGATTTTCTGTATTTTATGTTGTGAGTGGCCACCTGTATTCCACGCGCTATGAAATCAACAGTGACACGACATTGCGTATATCAAAACGAATTAAAATCGAGGAAAAATAAAATTAGATTAAGGAAACAGTTATAAAGGATTGATATAATTAATTCTTAAAAGCGGGACTACGAAATATTTTGTTAGAGAATATTTTTAAAATTTTTCTTTTCTTTTTTTTATATATGTGTATATAAAAGGAAGGATTATAAAACGCAAAACGGGAACCGGAAGTATTCGATGAGGCGTGAACGCTTGTTTCAGAAACGTAGTCGCAATTAAAAGCGAATATTAATTAGGATCAGGTCAGCCAGTGCCATTAGGTGCATCGATCGCAATCGAAATGGTCAGTTATACCAATTGAATTGTACAATTGGCACAAGTTTATCTTCTTTCGTTATTATTCTTTATGATCTCTTTTCGGTATTTAAATACATATGGGTAGAGAATCAGATAAATAGAATCATTTAAATATTTATCATTTTTCCAAATATGATAATATGGATAATATAAAGGAATGTCAATTATAATTTTATTCTTAAAAGATTTTTGATGATTTTGAGTATTTAAGTACAGTTTTTGGGTTTATTTATTACACTAATTATTGATCAATCGAATGAAATGAGTAATATGAATAAAAAATGTTTGTTTATTTTTTATAATATGAAAAAGAAATATAATTTTCGTTTACTAATTAAGATTGTATTTGCTTTCAAATATTTTATTTCTCTATCTTCCTTGGTAAAAAGTTGAATACATTTTCTGGAACCCACCCAGGTCCATTCTACGCTATAAAATTTAACGTAGCATGACTGCTAGGTATTTGAGAATTCTAACTTAATTTCGTGTTACTGCTAATTACTCGTATAAATATCATGCGCTTTTTACTTTAAATATTTTAAAAATATTTTAAAAATATTTAACAATGTATTTAAAAAAAAGAATAATTTTCAAATAAACCAAAGAATGCTATAATCGAATATCTTAGAAACACGCTGTTTAATTTTCACAAATTACCATCTAACGCAAAGGGAAAAAGAAAAAGGGAGAAGAAAATAAAGCGAGGCTACCGAGGAGAAAAAAATTCCAACTAAACTTCCACGAACTTTGCGAGTCTGGTATCGATGAAGGCAAGGAAAGAACTTCAACTTTCGAGTTTGCCGCGCCGGAAAATTTAAATCTCCCGCTCTTTCTCTTTAGAGCCAACGATAATTTGCCAATTTTCTGATAACGCGTGAGAATTAGAAGTTTCTGCTCCACTGTGTAGTATTCAATTATTTCTCGTATATCTTGTTTATTTTTCTCACTCAAGTCTAATCCTAACCTTCGTGATCGTCCATGTTACCAACCGAAGGTCAATACGTGCTTCGGAGATTCAATAAATGAAAAAATTCAATCTCTTATTTCTTACTTAATTCTGCACTGTAATTTAAAACGAGATTTCTTAACACATAGATGATCCGCGCATGCGTCGTGCATAAATACACGTGTCTCTTTATTACACATTCCAAAACTATGATCCCCAGCGTAAACAATAAGACGCTTATCCACCGTTGTTCGAAATGGAAGAAGTTTCCTCAGATTCGTGAGCGCATGCGCAGCTCGGGCGAGGAGTGTATCAAAGCTGGAAGCTAAGACAAACAAGGTGATACAGTGACGGCAACCCTCGAAGCTTGTTCCGAAGTACGAAAGGAAGGGAGAGGTTGGAAGCATTTGCATCGACGCAAACACGGAAATCCCAATGCAACCTGTTTGCCCTGAGTGGAACTTCCCTGAATGTAATGGAAGTCTTTCCGTTAAACGTTGTCTCATTTTCGTTTTTGTCCTCCCCCCGTCTCCTTATCGCGAATACCTTTCCAGTTATCGGTATATTGCTAAAATTAAATAGATAACGTTGCTTTGAAAATTGAGAAATTCTTTGAAAAAAAAAATCAAAAATATTCCGAAAACACAATTACCTCTATTCTCATTCACTGTCTAGTATTACGATTTTGCTTCATCCGTTGGCGAGAAAAAAATCGCACGTGCGCAAAAATCGGTTTCCAGAACTGAAAGCAAAAAGGGGGTATCCACCACTTCCGCGTCCGATCGATATGCACTTGCGCGGGGGTGGATGGAGCCGAAAGGTAACGCGGCGTACCGAAAGGCAAACAAAGTGATAGGAGAGAGAGGAAGAGGAAGATGGGGAGGAAAGTTGTATAGATGGGAAAGGAGGGTTAGAGGAACCGCGTGAGGTATGTAAAAAGGCAAGCAACCGGGGCGGCTGCACGGCGCCGACATTTCGCGGTGATGCGACCGACCCATGCATCACGCTGTCCCACCTAGGACTACTCTCTATACACTGTTCACCGTTGGAAAAAAGTCTCGCGGAAGGAATGCCGCGGTCTGATTGGTTAACGTGGGAGGAAACGCCTATTTTCACACGTATTTTTGTTTTTAACGTGGTTTTTAACGCATTTGTGACAGAGACTGTACCTCGATGCAATTAATATAGGCATAGAATATTCCAACGTGTATATAAAATAATTTTTATCTCTTATAATATACGTAGGCTGATTCGTAATAGTTTGATTTATAAATGTAGATATAATTAATTAGTAGTTTCAAAAATATTTCCAGTTTTAAATGATTATCTTAATGTACTTAATAAATGAAAATAATTTTTGAATATTCAATAAGTTATAGCTCTTCTATGTAGCGTGTGGTGTCAGGTTTGTCAACAAGGCAATAAAGATTCTAGTGAAAGACCCCTCTTGCCCCTGCACCGTCCCGCGAGACTTTTTTTCAGCAGTGCCACTATCTTCGTCTGATCCATCCGTTCTTACTCTTTTCCTCTTTCTTCTCGTTCTTTTGCTTCTTCCTTATTCTTTACTTCGTTGCGTTTCTCCATTTCCTATCTCTGCTTTCTTCCTCCAATATTTTCCAACCTGTTCCACCGCATAAAATTCAACCTCGTTTTTTTTCTTTTTTTTTCTTTTTTTTTTTTTTTCATCTTTTCTCAATCGATGTGTTCTCTCAATCACGTTGTCTACGAGCCTTTATTTCTCTTTGCTGGCTTCTATTGGTGCTGAACTATCGGTCATCCGCATTTCCCATTCCAGTCTGCTTCACATCCTTTTTTTTTTTTCTCCCGCGTTTTTACAATAGGTCGTCATAAAGAGACCGTCGTGTTTCTTCGAGCAATTTACCCGTTTTGTCGCATGGCCGAAACAACCTCCCATCACGTTTCTCTGTGTCTCTCCTTTTGCACCCCGCCTTCCGTGCCTAGAATCGTTTCTTCGCTACATTGTTGTTGTCTCACGGTGAACGAATGGCCAAGAGGTGTGCAGAATCGGTTCGAATCTAAACTTTGGAACAAGTAATTTGTAATATTTCGAGGAACACAATGACTCTAGAAATTATCAATGGATGGCATAACGAAGAAAACCTGAATGAGTTTTCGTGCATGGAAATGACGAAAGTGGAAAAATGGACTCTATAGAATAGGGTCGAGATTGACTTTTGCTAAGTGAAGTTTCTCAAAACCTATAATGATTCGAACGAACCTCCATATCGTTTAAATAATATTTCATGTATATTTTCGTTTTCAATTAAATTCTCATCTTTAATCCGAAACACCACGAGATTCCACGCAAAATCCCCCAAGGTGTCGGGCTTTTCCAAAGATTGTTTCCGCCATTAAAACGAGAAGGGCGCGTGACCGGAAGTGTTTCTGGTTTCGCAGTGATTTCGAGCGCGAGCATAGTTGTTCGATATTAACGCGACCACCCATAGCTTTGCGCGTGGTTCGTTTCTCTTCAGTGGTCCAAAATATCTTTGAAAGATGAAAAGAGAACACATAACATGTAAAAGAGAGAAGAGAGATTCACAAGCGGAACAAGGACTCCTCTCTCCGTGACAGCACGGATGATGAGCGATGGTACGACTTTTCTTCCCGCCAAGAATATTCCGCTTGTTATGGGATATTGGCGGTATTTTTCCGTCAACTGGGAACAATCACGCTGTGAATGTATATTTCGAATCTGAAATCTGAAATTCTTTCTTCCCCTTATTCTTTGCATGAAAATATGATATGAGAACGATCCTTGGCATAGAGAAATAGGTTTGATTGGAAAAGATGAATCAATATAATATTTCATTTAATTCGAGAATAAAGTGTAAAACGGAGGAATATGTTAGGAAAATGTGTAATATTGAATAATGTTTAAATTTGCGAACATCTGTAACATCTTCTGTGGAAATAAAAGGAAATAACGAAAATTTAAATAAATTAGTACATTATGCATTCCATATTTTATGAAAATAGCTTGGCACAGTTTAAAGCATCAAGCTAAAAAATATTCAATGTTTAAAAGCATATTAACACATCGAAAAGCCGCTGACGTAAAATTACGTCCTTTTCCAAGATATAGCTGGACGCCCGGTGTATCAGTGTGCCGGGAAAGTGGAATGCAATTTTAACATCTGTTTTAACCATTTATATGTCCCTTTCCGTTTATTTGCGTTCATTTACATTTGCATTTTAATGCTTTTACGTTTATATTGCGGACTAACGATCAATTTGTGGACCGTGTGCATTAGGTACATTGCGTATGAGAAATACCAATTTTATAAAGTTTGTAATTACCGAGTTGATATCGCGTTTTAAATTTTGTCCCATATTTAATTATTAGAAACCGCATGAAAGAAAATATAAATTCACCGAAATCCACTGAATATTAAAATATGGCGAAATAAAATTATTGCACTTTATCTGGCGCCACGACACATTCGAATAATGGTGTAAAACATAAATTTACTACATAAATACATTTTCAATATACAAAGAAGCTTATATAAATTTTAGAATGATTAAACGTTAATTCACAGAATGCAAAATTTATGAACTTTTATTAACGTTTTTCCCATAATCTTTTACTTAACGACTAATAAATTATTAAATGGTGATAATTTTATATTATTTTTACGAAATATTTACAATCCACGCGAAATAAATACAAATTAATGAGATCATAAATCTCTCTTCAAATTCTCTCTTACTTCGTACATTTAAATACGCTCATTATCCACTAGTGACAAAAAGTATATTATCCCAAAACGCGTCACGTTGGTATCATTAATATACTCGAAATTAGAAATCAAAATTAAACCGAACGTTATAAATCTTTACTTCCGATATACCATTTTCCCTCCTTCATCGGGTAACCGACACCAGCGCCACTTTCACTGTCCAAAGTTTCCCAGGCGACAGTTGAGAAACAAGCGACGCACCGAGCCACGCTCGAGACTCGAGTAAAAAGTCCTCGAGCCTCGCTACTGAAGCCCAGAATATGCACGTACCCACAGGTTGGTGTTATCTCGGTGTATTTACGGAAAATCGACGTCGAGCCAGTGTCTGTGGAATATCCAAGTGGGTATATCCAGCATCGCGTCACTTAGGCTAGACGCAGTCTCGGCAATTGATAGGTAGTCACGCTAGGCTGACCTCAAGGGACATCAGTTCGTATAGCATGCTTGCTACCTCCCCCCTTAGCCCTTCGAACCTATCCACCTTCGTAAAATCTACTCCCAAGCCGAGCGCCTCTCTCCTAGCTTCCGCCTCGTATCTTTCCGCCTCTACCCTCCTCCATTATCTCTTTCCTCTTGCTCGCTCTATTTCTGCTAGTTCCTCTCCAGAGTGCGCCACCACTGTCTCCCTCCCCAGTGGCTCTCGCCGTCGTCTTCATCTTCCACGCTTTCCTTACAATCAAACTTGGCGAATTTTATTTCAAACAAAATGGAAAAATGATAAGTTCGAGCAATGATGAATTGTTCCACGATTAATTTATGTTTCGTATATATTAATTAGTGTTTTTTTTTTTTAAGAAACGAATAATTTTAAATGTTGTGTTTTGAACGATTTAAATAGGATTAAAAAATCATTTCTTACGATTAAACGATTTATGAAATGAAACAATCTTTAATTGATAATTAGCAGTGATTAAATTCGGAAATTCACGAATATCTATATCAAGTCACATTTATTACGAGAATTCTGTATAATAAGAAACGACAAAGTTGGAACGAAAAATTTTATTCGAACGATACTTATACAGCTATAATTTACTTTAAAGTTGAATCGAGTAACTCGATCACTTAAATAATCAATTTTCAAATATTTTATTCAAATAATGCTCTTTTCTTCATCTCCGCGTATTCCATGCCACCCAAACCCTTTCTGAGCTTCATCCTCCTTCCACCCTCCTAGTCTTTATCCTTTGTGTAAGCTCAGCTCCGTCTCGACGCGTCGAAGCTCCACCGAGCGGATATCTCGCTGCACTTTTACCATCGCGGTTAAACCACTCCGTATCCCACCTTTATCGGGCTAAGACACGATGCTTGTGTTTTGCCTACCTTTCCACCTCGTTTCCACGCGTTTTAGGTTTTGTTGGTCTTTTCATTCGTTTTTTTTTTCTCTTTTTCTTTGTTTTTTTTTTCATTCTTTTCCGTTCTCTCGATGCGTCTGACGATTCTACTCCGGTGAAATTTCTAGCAATACGATGATGGTCGTGCGTTTTACGACGATTGCTGGAAAAGCTAGTCGTAATAGCCGCGCATGCACGACGATTAAATGTTCCCTGATCTTATTTCTTCTCTCATGGATGAACTAAGAAGTTAAAAAGTGAAATAGAAGTGTTTAACATTTATTTTTTTTTTTTTTTATATTAGAAAAAAATTGAACTAAAATTCCAGAGAAGAAGCATCGTTTTCATTAACGGTGGTGGATCAAGCATTAAAATTTTTGATCCTTTCGGCGAATTAACACTTGGCCGATGAAGCAGGCTAAAAAATTTCATTCCCTTGAAATTTTAACCGACTCGGTCTTAAGTCGAAAATGGCTCAAGAATTCGTTTTACGTCGGTCACAGGCGCTTCTAATGAAATAAATTTCATTTCACCGAAACTGGGCCACCACCACCACCTTCTCGCCTTCCAATCTCACGTTTAGACGCTCGTGTTTCGACTACGTGCTAAGCAGACTAGTCTATCCAATGCTACTCAAGATACCTTATAAATTATGAGGATTATCGTGAGCACAATCAAAGTGGAATTAAAAATTCGCGTTAAACAAATTACGGTGCAGAGTTATATTTATTGGTCAACCCTTGGATCCAAATTATCCAAATTAATAATAAAATCTTTCCTCTTGAGAAAGATACTCAACCGAAAACCTGTTAATCAATCTCAACGCAATATTAAATTCTTATATTATTATCGTACAAACATTCTATTAACAAGCGAATCCAATTTCAACTTCTCCCTTTCATCATCCCCGTTGAAACGAACAAATATTCACAGATCGCCGTTAGACAAGCTTCCGTTGTCCGGCGAGAAAACTTGGTAGGAACGCGCGGACGTGTTTATAATTACGTGCGCACAAAAGAGTATAACTCCGAAAATTAGTGGCAGCACCGGAGGGGAAATTCGTGGCCGTTACCACAAAGAACCGGGCCGCTGGCGTGCTCGCTACAAAAAACCGTTTATACCGGGGAGAGAGAGCCCGCATGCCGTCCTCCAACAACCATTCTCCTCTCCAACCAAAGGAAAAAAGACGAAGAAAATTTTAATAAATCTCGTCGAGCGTTAAATTACTCGTCGCCCGGTCGTCGTCGCTCTTCCGCTCACGCCGAGAGACCGATTGTCTCTCCCCATCGTTTGTTTACGCGTCCGCGTGTCGTCCGCGGATTAACTTTCTTTTAATCGTGTAATTAGAACGCGACGGAAGACTGGTGGCGCTATCGTCGCCCAGCCTCGTCTGCGCCACGCTACGCTGAAACGGTAACAATTAATAGCGAAGAAACTAGGTTGAACTAGGGTGGGGGTAACGAAGCTAGCTGGGACTGGGATGGGAGTGGGGAAGAGGTGGGGGGAGTTGAGACAAGCAGACGAATCGTAAGTGCAGAAGAGCAGTCGGACCACCTGCCGACCGTAAAACCGATTTGGCGACGCTTCTGTGCCTGAGAGGTATTCAATGCGGCCGTCTGCAACGGACTTTGTAATTTAGAGTCAATCTCCTTTATTATCCGTAATGCGCCGCTTCGTCCCCGAGATTCTTGCGTAAAATCTATCTCGAGCCCGTGCTTGACGCTCGCAAACGGTGAAGATTCTACGAATGGGGTGAACGGTGGAGCCGTTGGCGGAAAAGGAAACAAGGAAGAGGTTTCCGCGTTACGCTTCTCCTCTTCGAGATAAAGACACGAAGCTTCCAGTTACTTAATACCTCGCAACTTGTCCCCGAGAAACTGGTCGCGATCCTTCTTTACCGATCGAATCTCACCTTTCTCTCCTCGTCTCTCGAGTTCGTCGGGCATTGGCAGCCTCTCTCCTCTAGTTTCTTTTCATTTCCAGCCTGTTCCTTTATTCTTTCTATTCGTTTTTCCGTCTCCTCCCAATTCTCCCGTCCTAGGATTGCATCTCGATAATCAGCAAGAACACTGCGACCGTTCGATGAACTACCGATTCGACATTTGATCTCTGATTATCGGGGTTCTTTGTCGACTGGTGGCGCCATCTGGACTGTTTTCTTGAGCGCGATTTCAGAGCCAGTTCGGTATAGATGCTTGGCGAAGTAAGAGTTGGTCCGCTTTTTACGGAGACTTGTTCTTTTTACAGTTGGATACGGTCTCGTTTGGAGCGAATTTATGAGCGAGTTTGTCCGTTGTCTATTGGAATGAAAGAGGCAGGAGATGAAGTTGAAAGTTTCAAAAGTTTGCTGATAACAAGTGAAAATGATATACTATTGCTCGATGTAAATATGAGAGATTTAGATGGGAAGGATGAGAAACTTTAAATTATTTTTAGAAATTTCAAATTTTTATAATGCAAATATAGCAATCCGTTTATCGTAGCGAATATGTACAAGGAATTAAGATGTAGTACTAGTAACATAAATCGAATCTAAACAGAAATGCAAATTGTCTTACTAACACTTCTGTTTGTGATGGACCGTGAATTGATGATCTTGAAACTTAGGCACTTGTGAAACTATTAGTACTGTATATACGAGATCAATTACTCGTTACCCAATCGCGTATTTCTGTTTTCTCCAATCGTTTTATTTTTGTATACTCTTTCTCACTTTTCATTTTACACAATTACATTTTCATCGTGTAAGGTCGAGGTTACGTTTATTTGTTTAGAACGGAAAAAATATCACAAACTCACACAATCATGTCCTTAAGCTATTCTCATGTTCTTCAAAATTCTTTTCTCGAGTTGCAGCACAACGCCATAAATAATACGCAAATTATGCCGTGGCGGAGTTGACATCACGTGACTCGTGAACACGCTTCCACCGCCATTAACACGTGCGCGAGCCGTTCATGATTCCGCTCGCTCGCAAGTGCAAACAGCTGAATAAATAAACGCATTCAACTGAGTGCGGGAATAGCGTATACGTATCGGCGAGTTTATAAATAGGTGAAGACGAAGAAACAAATATGACTGACTGCGTGTATAAAACGAAGAGTGGCAAAAGAAAACAATTCGATGGTGGTATAGGTTATAACGAGAGTCGAAACCGATATTAGAATTGGACGATTGAGAAGAGAGAGTGTAGTAATTCATTGCTTAGTAGCTGCAGCGTGCAATCAATGTAAACTACCATACCATACCCAGCGTAAATGACAATGTAAGCATTCATTGAAATTCATGCTTATCCTTTCTTTCTGTCATTCGTTCACAGAGTTGATGAACACAATTATCATTAAAAGAAAATAAAATTTCTGATATTTAGCGTTAGAAGAATTGTTTCTAATTCAAACTGTTCGATATTCATTCTCTCATTAGCATTCTTTTATTATCATTATTGTTATTATTATTATCTAAGAATTTTTTTCGTGATTATAAATATTTCATTTAATTCAAATGCAAAATTCAAGATATAAAATGCAAGATACTCTTTCTTTCTTTTTTCTATCTTATTCACATCCTCTCCAGTTCCACTCGCTTCAACAAACATCCCCTTATGCATCTCGCCGCTCTCTCACTCAAAGTGCACCACAGCATATTCCGTGTCCCAATGTAAATAAACGCGCGCGACAGTCGACGGCCGTTAACCGTTAATGACGAGACTCCGCCTGCAACGAAGCGAAGAAAACATTTACCTGGTCGCGAAAAAGAATCAAGCCGTATAACCTACAAAATTCACGTAGTCGACTTATGCTGACGATTACCGTATGTAACATCGAGTCGTTATTTGTAACATACGAGTAAAATACGATCACATTTTGTTGTACGCACAAATGATTCCCGACTAATAAGAGAGTGTGGCAAGTAAGAGACATCTAGCTGTCACGAAAGATACACATCGACACACGCGCCGCGAAGTAGTTATGTATTCCAATTAACCTCTTACATTTCGTTCTCTTCCACTAAATCTCTCTTCTTTCGTTCCGGCCTGTGGCGCTATCTCTCGGCTCGATTTCCTATTACGCTCTTCTTTTTCTCTTTCTCTATCCAACTATTCTTGCCCTCGCTCTTTCTTTTCCTTGTCCGCAGTCTGAAATTGAATGCTCCGTATTTCTGGAACGGAAAGATCCGAAGTATCGTTTCTGTTCGATTGATATTTTTTTTTTTTTTTACCGAATACTAATAGATAAAAAGAATGTAAAGAAATTATAATAAGAACACTGCATAGAACTGTACAATATTTATTAATAATGAAAACGTTCTGAAATTAGAAATTCTAGATACATTTTCGAATATTCACTATGTCTTCGTTCTACCCGCCTCGGAAAATGCGATTGCCAGCGTGCACTTACGTAAACCGGACTCACTTTCCTTCCACCCCCTCGTACCACGAATATTAAGCAGCGTGAGTCGCAAATACGTGGCGTATTAAGTAAGCGAATAAAATATTCCGCGGCATGCATGTAACGCACGTACTCTTTCTCGTTTTTGCGCGAACCGCGCGCCACCGTGCGACACATTTTGTATGTAATTCTTATGCGAGATTGCACTACGCGCCGCTAGGGGAAAATTAGTGGCTAGAGACGAAATTAAAGACGTCTTTCTCGAGCGATGCCATCTTGGCGATGCCAGAATTATACTCGACTTTATCCGATCCTTATCCGATATTCACATCTCGATGATAAAAAAATGGTAATTCCATCTTGAGAGCGTGACGCATAATTTTTCGATCGGAAATCCTGTAACGTATTCGAGTATAATATTTTGCCTGCCGTGTGCAAGGAAACGACATGTACAAGCGTAGTATAAAGTAATGAGCGGGCAGCCAGCGTCACGCGGTGGGATCAATATCGGCCCTCGGAATAGAAAACAGAGACGACGGGGCGAAAAGTGAGATGCCGGTGGACAAGGAAGCGCAAACGAGGCGACGTTGACCGTTGGCCCTCGTGTCGAGTTTCGGCCAAGCGTTCCAAACTCTTCACCACTCGCGGCTGATCAATTTTGCATGCGATCCAGTTTTTCACTGCCGAAGCGCGTTTCTGCATGAGAATCGCGATCGAAATTTTTGAGCGGCGAATAGCTGGCTGTGTATGTGTGTGGAGAGAGAGAGAGAGAGAGAGAGAGGTTTCATCGCGATAGTTCGCAAGTCTGCCGCCACGTATTCGGCGAATATCTAGGGAATTCGGAATTTTCGCTTCAATTCTGACGCTCTCGCAAGTTGCCACGCTTGCTTGAGACTTTGAGTTAGATCGAATTCTTTGTTGAAAAGGGACACAAGTTTCTGGCCGTTCGAACTCGTTCGAGAAAAGGAGAAATGGCTACATCGAAAAAATGTCATTTCATTTGCCGTTTTGGGATGAATCTTGGAGAAATGTATATATTTGCAATAGCGTGAATTACGGGCAGATATTTTAATGAGAATAAACTAATCAAAAAAGAATGGTTTTGGATCGTGTCGCTTCGATTATTGACCGTTACTACTTGATGAAAATTATTAAAGCTTGTCAAAATTTTGTATATTGTATTATATTTTAATAATATTACAATTTCTTTCGGGTTCTCAAATTTACATTACAGATATATGCATTTCAGAAAATGTACGTATTTGTGTATTTATGTATAATGGAGCGTACGCACTTGATAAGAGAACATTTATTCGCAAAAGGTCCGTGTATATGATCTATAAAAGTGGCCTCTACTCGAGGAGGGTGAAATGCATATATATCCAAAGAAGTTTACTGCCTATTTGCAAAGGGCGTGTGCGTACATTCTGAAGAAATGGATGTTCCTTCGTGAAGGGATCTTACATATAGCAAAGTACACGTGCAAAATAAAATAATCATTGCTCGAGAAAAGCAGATATATTATTGTCAAAAATATAAATATTTATCTGCAAAGATATTTCAAGACGATAATTTCTCATACCAGTATTCCATTTCTCCATTTAGGTTCGTTTTTAATTAAAGATTTGTCCAAATAGATTGATTTTCTAACAATAAATATCGTAAATCCATTATCTAACCGACGATTCAATTGAACGCCTCGTTCGTTTCTATTTTATCGTTCCTTTTGCTCTCCACGTTTTCTCGTGGACTTTCAGGGATCAAACATCTTCGCTGGCACCGGTTTATACACGATAACTCTAGAAACTAGGGCGAGCTCATATCGCTCTTCCCTGAGCGAAGATAGAGAAAATTGGTGGTGAAAAAGGTTCGATGCTTTAGTAAAGAGACTTTCTTTCCTTAATATGACTTTTTTTTCCTACGAAAAATACGGTACAACAGAGTATAATTTTTATAATTAAATTTTCTTCTTCTTCTTCCGTTTAATAAATGGATTTTTAAAAAAATAACAAGGATTTTATGTATTAATTTTCATTAATGTTTAACTTAATACAAAAGAAAAAAAAATTTCCCCCTACAATAAATCCTCACAATTACATATCAATTTTCCAAATACCAACGATAAATATAATCCATATCTGTCAAAATTACCAATAAATCTTCATAATATTTCTCCCATTTTATTATACTATTATAATGAACTTATCTATGTATTCAAAGAAAAAATAATATCAATCTCACCGAAAGTAATTACCTATCGGTTCCCATAAAAGCGCATTCATTGTAGCACACGCGACAGTAACACGTATGCGCACGCATCAGTCTGAAACGAAAACTATACAGTCCGCTCCGCGTGGTCGCGTTTCCATCAAGGATCTGCTCAAAGGAGAATCGTAGGAGGCGCGCGCAGTGACAAACGACCGGGGAGTCGCTCGTCGCCACGCTTGACTGCCGAGCTTCGACTCTCGCGGATTCGACCGTCATGATTAATGCACACCTTTCGCCGACGAGACGTTTCCCAACGACACCAGACACCGCTCTAAAATTTCTCGAGACGTAACCCTCGCACGAACCACGCCGGGATTAGAAAGAGAGAGATGGGAAACGAGCAAGAAAAAAACGTAAACACGCGTGGATGCGCGACGATATAAATAGGTACAGTATTGCCCACTTAAGCCGTTATTCAATTCTTGGAATTTTGCAATCGTTTTGAACGTGTTAAATTAATAATTGAAAAGTAAACTAAACCAATTTGTACATCTCGCTTATATACTTATATACTCTACATTTATATATAATCGTCAAATATATCTCACTTATTTCTTCTCTTTTCTTCAATTGAATTGATAGAAGTTATTCGATCTCGACTGCAGGTAACTACAGTGGTAACTAGAATTTGAGATGAGGCGATGGAGCGTTGCGGTCGGCCTAGCAGGACTGGCCACGTTAATGACATCCACCAATCATAAATTGTAGAATCGTCGGTCGATCGACCGATTTCGAAGTTTATGCGAAATTCGATGTTCATCTTGTGGTATGGATAAAACAAATGCGAGCTGAATCGCGGCTATAGTCTCTGTGACATATTAACGTGTTTACTCTTGTATTGTGGTTGCTGATGCCGATAACTGTTGGTTAATGTTTCAACCTGGCAGACTGGTGCAAAGATTCAGAGATTACGTTTGATAGCTACGTGAATTTGATTCTACTTAACTCGATGCTTGATATTTCGCGCAAAAGAATAATTTTATTATTCGAAACAGTGGAATTAGTGATTAATAGTAATATAAATCTGTTTGTTTGACTTTTACGAATTTAAAAATGCAGAAGTAGGAAACACGAGAAATAACGAATACGACACATCTCGTCTTATGCACTTTAACCAATTGCAATGTCGCTACTATATGCACATTAACCAATTACCAGTTTCCAACTCGTATCCTGTACAACTTTGACTGGCTCGATGCTTGAATCTCATTTTCGAAAGCGTAGAGACGAGTTTCAATGTTTGTACATCGAAAATATGCGACGAAAATAAATGCAAAGTGGAAACATCACAAGACCGTATAATTGCGTCCCTCGTTGCATTGTTAACTTTTAACGATGTGCATGCATTCGACAAGTTTTTCCCTCATTTTTTCATTTTATATACACGTATCTCTCGTCAACCTTTTATGCCAATCTACACTGACACTACTTAATGGCATCGAAATTCCCTCGTTGTACACGCCATATACACGCGAAATGAAATAATAAAATGTTTAATGGCGGCTCACATCTATATTCGTTAACATATTTTATATAGATATAAATTGCGATTATACTTAAAAACAAAAAAAAAAACATCTTAAGATGTTCGATTGGATTAAAACAGCAAGCATCGAATTATGCACTGTTAAAAATTTTGATTATTGATTAAAACAAGGAAATATACCGATATCACTCGTCAATCTTAACACATCGCCAATCGTCACGTTCGATCATTTGCCGTGTCATTGATCAAGTACATCGCGAAAAATGTATTTAATTATGCTAACTCACGTTCAAGCGTCGATTATAGTCGTCTGCCTGTCGATATCTGCAAACACAACGGTCGCACCGTAAATCACCCCCGGTCGACAAATCAACGGATTCATAGTTTATTAAAGCGATTTACGACATGTTGCCCCGACGTGTTCGCGACACGACTGTTCTTTCCTAACCGTGGCCACGGAGATATATCGTGGCGCCACGGTCGATCGTCGTAGGTCAGATGTGTATAGCCTGCATATAAGTATGATAGATTATACTTTCGACCTCTCGTTTTTCCGAGAAGGAGGTTCGTTAGCCATGCCTTGTAACCGGCTCTACGCTCCATCGTAATTTATTCAAAAATGCAACCACCGGATCCATCGTTAACCTTATTGTCACTATCATCTCTCTCTTATATCCTACTATTTGCTATCATTGGCTTTTTTACGTTATAGAATCTGCATCATTCTCTTCGTAATTCTATCATCTATTATCTAATTCACTTGAATTGATATATTTTAAATAAATATTAATTCTAACCTCAAAACATTATATCGCTATCTAACAGTGTCACCAACAATAGTGTGAAATATATCTACCTCTGTGTCCTTACTGCCAACCACTATTGTCGTATGAAATATTTTACGTTATCCTCTGTTCGATATCAAGCGTCGTTAGGACAACGGCCAACGGGATATTAATTATATTCCAATTAACGAACGCGAGTGGGTCTGGTTGTTGTTGCATCTCCAGAACCACCGCTGGTGACGTAATTAAAACGTGAAACACGGGATGGCAACGTCTCTGGCGATACGCGTATTCCGTGACGGACATAAAAAGTTGGCGTTTTTCAACGTACGCGTCGTGCATTTATCTCCACAGTTTTCGAGTAAAGGTTAATTTCACGCAACACGAATTCTGGCAATTGCGCTTGTATATTGTTAAACGCGCGAACAACTGTTCGACTTACTCGAATTGAAGCGATTTTAATCCGCCATGTGTGATTAGCGAATCGTTTCTCATCTTAATATAGTATCATCGAGAAGATCGAAGATGAGATTTTTTTTTAAATATTCCTGGTTTAAATTGGTAGAGTCGGTACAATTTCGGGAAAAGGATGATCATGAAATAATGATCGAAAATATAGAATAAAATAAACAATATTCGCTGAATGTACGCGAATATATTTAATTATGTTTTGATCTAATATATCTTGCTGTAATTTAATCTCTCTTTAGATTTATGTTTATTATACCGGGTAAACAGGAATACATAATAAAACAGTTATATTAACTTATGATAAATTTTATTATTACGGAATAATTATTGAAAATTTCTGCTGAATATATAATTGTTCCCTACGAATTAAATTTTCGCGAACGTTTCAATTGATTGAACGAGAAAATTTGTAATTTTTTTTTTTCGAAATAAACAACACGATTTTGACTCCGTAAATAAAGATCGAGTCGTATCCACGATCTATCCCAAGTCTTCAAAGGAGTGCAATAAATTTAAATTGTTCGAAATAAATTTTCATGCAAAATAGAATCAAAAATAATCAATAAAATCTGTAAACAACCATTGTCCCAGAATCGAGATAATCCTTTAAACAACATCCCTCGAACACGGATTTACATAAAACGGAATTCAAAATCAATCTAAAATTCGTTGGTTGAAATTGATCAATTCGTCATGTTGATTAGTAAAGTATAACGGCGCAGGTTGATCGGCTCGTCGCATATAAAGCGTGTTCGCAATCGATAACGCGATATTTACGTCATATTTACGTTATAACGGACCGCCGTTTCGCCTGCCCTCTCATGTATCCACACGTTCGTTTGACGATATTAACGGTTGACCGGTCGCGCGGATACATATTGCTTCGATGTCACCGAAAGTCACGTGGTCTCTCTCTCCAAACACATCGGCCGAAATCGCGCCTACCAGCGCGCCACCAACAATGTTACTCGCATTCTCTCGTTTCATTACGACGCTGCTCGCTGCCGCTTGTCGCGAGAAAATTAAAGGGGGAATTTAACGTCAATTTTCGAATTCTAACGATGAAGCAGAGATACAAGCGTGTTCAATGGGATTATAAAAGAAGATCGGTAGAGAATCAGTAAGCAGAACGAGACATGTCGATGTTCCTACGTGAAAATAGTAAGAGGTTAAGTTAGGTTAGGTTCACCAGAGTAGAATGTAACTGTAAGTCGTGTTTTGTTCCAGTTTGACAATCTTTATTGTCCTGATTATTGCGATATGAATTCTATTTCTGTGAATCGTAGTAATTGAAATTCAAAATGGAATACTCGGCTGCATTATCCTTTACGAGCCTCGATATCTTGGAGATTATGGAATAAATTATTAACAAAGTTGGAAAATGTATAAAAATTTTATTTCAAATAGTAAGGTAAATAAATTGAATCGAATTAAAACAAAATACGATAAACTTGTTAGAAATTGCCAAAATAAATAATATTTAAAATTATGTGTTTTGATTATAATCAGATATTTGTCCATAGAATAGAAATTAGCAGGCTATGATCCTTAATTTTATGCTATAGCATATATATACACCAATACTTCATCTTCTTTAAACGAATACCAATATATAATATAAATTTTCAAACTTTTTTAGTTTAAAGATCATTATCTGTCAACTGTATAAAATCAATCTTCTCAATTTCAATTTACTTTCAATTGGGTCTTCGATATAAATTGCAATTTATTTCAAATATTCATTAATTATTAATTCAATTTTGCTAAACATTAAAGTAATATCTTCCACGCAAGAAAAAAAAATATATATATAAAAAAAAAAAAAGACAAAATTGTAAACGACGAGAAAGGTAGAGGGAGCCACGACCTTTCGTCCAGATTTCTCGAGGGACAGTTACTGCTCTCTCCGGTAACGACGACTCGTCGCGCGTGACTCTTGCTCGAAATAAATTAATCGCATGTGAGCCGGCGTACCGTGTAATTCTTTAACGGTTAGAAAATTTTGCCGACCGGCCAACTATGGAAAAATGCATTTTGCGGAAAGTGTATACGCTTTCCACAGAGAACAACGAAAGAAAACAAAAACAAAAAATTCAATGAAGAGGAACACGAGGAACTAACGTATAAAAAGGTAAACAAAATAATATTATATAAATCACGATGGATTTTTTAATCTAGGCGCAACACTATTAAATATAAATTAATATTATAAATTAGCTTTGAGTATATGAATAATATGAACGAATTTTAACACGTAGGAAGGAAAGGGAGGGGAGAGGAGCATCAAAGAGGGCGTGCTGGAGCGGGGTGGGCTATCACGTGAGTTCACGGAACGAGTATAATACCATCATTAGAGGGCGTCACCGAATTCTTCCGGCATACAAAACCCAACACGAGGGCAGAACCGCTCTGCTCGGCCCGTATAAATAAGATCTAAAGGGGGAAGAGGTGAAATCCCTCCGAGCTCAACGCTCGATTTCAACCTCCTGGAGGGAGAGATGATGGCGCAGAGGGAGGAGGAGAGAAGAGTCCGTGAGAATAATATCTACCGCTTGTAAAATGGAAATAGAGGTCGTCAAGTGTAAAAGTATAAAAGAAGAGAAGCTCGATAATTAATTGGCTTCGCATAAGCTTCGTCCCATTTTTCTTTTCTCTTGCGCCGCGATTTTCTTTACCGTTGTTCCTGTTCGACTTTCTTCTTCTTATCCCAAGGAGAATTCTTCAAACTGAATCGAGTCTGGTGATGACGGAAGCGTAGTGGTTCGTAGTAAGACGTGGAAGAGGGAAGAACACCTATTCATAATTTAAACGAAAATCTTGGTACGTCCGCGTTTCGAGGACACTGCTTGTGTCGTTAGGAATTTAATATTGAACGGAGAATGTAGTGGAAACTTTTAGCCAAGTTTAGAGAGAAATAATTTTTTAGATAAGAATAAATTATTTAGTTTTATTTTATGTTTCTTATTTATGGTCTTTATTTTATTATTATAGTTTTAATATATGAAAAATATATCGTTCCCCTTATTATAAATTTTAAACGTTCGTCCAAAAGAAATTGATAGTGTTGTGATAATTATCTACTTATTATAATTTCATTTTATTTCTTTTTATTCCTAAATTTATTTCTAAAATTATCCATAATTAATTTTAGTTCCACTAAATTTAAATCATTTCTTGCTCCAAATTTTACCAAATTTTAAACTGATTTCCTTTAAAAACAAAACTTTCCACGGCATTTCAAAAAAGAGATAAAAGAAAAGAAAGTAATTTCAACATCCTTACCAAAAGGACCATCCTGTAGTCGATTGTACTATGGTTTTCTGCACAAAAGCATCATCCCCCTCTTCCTGTCTCTTCTCCCCTCCGCCTTCTTTCTCTTTCTCTCTCACTCTGGATCAGGAAGATTTAAGATTCCATATTAACCACGACCAAAAAAGTTCGTCTTTATTTGCATTCTATCAAAGGCCTTTTGAGAAGCCGCCTCGAATCCCCGGATTCTAGCCATGTCGGCGGCTTTTCATCGAACGTTATTTCACGTTGGTGTCCAGTACACGCAGAAACTAGGGTCCGCGTCGAAGCTCAAAATTTCATTGTGATGCAAGACAATTCGCTCAAAGCGATTAAAAATTTCTGGCGGAACACGAGATGAACAATGATGAGATGAATGAATCGATAATACTCTTTTCTCGGCACTAACAATAACAGATTTCCTACAGAAGATAAAACCCATTGAACTCTTTTTATCGTTTAGAAATGTGATTAATCACATTTAGCTAGTTAGTTTCAGTAGTTCGTTTACCACAAGATTTTTAACAATCGTGTAAAAAGGAAATATAAAAGAAAAACCCAAAGGTTTTTTAAAAGGACGCGACGAAAGACAGAAAAAAGAAGAAAAATTCTGGAGATAACGGTGGTGGGATGAATAAAGCCGAAGACGACCGAGCACTTGACCAAGGAACTTTCTAAGGAGGCGCCATCACTGGAAGCCCTTTAAGAAAAACTGATATAAAGTAATGGATTTCCAAGGTGTTCGGTAATCACACTCGCGAAAAGAATCTCTCTCCCTCCTTCCCCTCATCGTCCTCTCTATAGCCCAAGTCTGGAACGAAAGAAGAAGCAGAAGATGAAGAAAAGTGGCAGATAGCTGGTTCAGTTTGAGAAGTGGCATTACATCTGTCGATATCTCCATCGATTCGCGATCAAATAAAACTGCCACCATCTTCTGTTTATCTTCTTTCCACTTTCTTCTCTTTTGTTCCATATTTTTCCTTCTCGTTTGTTTCTCATCCATTCTCGCGTTTCTTGTTTCACCAACTGCATCTGCTTTCCTCTCTGTCCCTTGGCCATCTCGAGTCGACGAAGTAATTACAAGTTCGTCGATTAGATCCTATAGAAGCTGACGCGTGCAGCGGTTATGTATATGTGTGTCTCTGTACGTCGATGCGATACGCGACATAAGTTGCTCGACGACAGTCAGACGCCAAAATCCAACAGACAGATTGGCAACGATCGTCTATATGGCAACTCGAGAAATTGGAAATCTGACCGGAAAGGAAACGAGATTATATTCTAAGACGTTCTTTCCGTATAGTCGAAATATATTTCTAAGCATTGATATCGTATTTCTACAACACATATTAATATTATTCACTTTTATTCACTTTTCGATTCATTTTTTCCAAAAATGATGTATGAAAGTGTTTAATCAAATAGAATATTTAAATAATATATATAAAAAATTATTATAATCTCTTTAATTCGTTTGAAGTATAGTTAAAAAAATTCTATTAGTTAATGTTTTTTAATGTTTCTTTACATGCATGTGTTGAAATGTTTCTTTTTAACTTATCTTGAAATAAATAAAAAAAATACATGAAAGTTACAAAATAGAAAATTGCGAAACTTTTATAAATTTAGTTTTAATTAGTATATTCTATTCTTTTGATATTTTATAAAAATAAAAGTTGTGCCATTTAGACACACAATACTATTTTCATTCAAAAAATTTATATATATATAATATATGGATATATTTTTGGCAGCATTCTCCCCGGCTTTTTTTTCTTTTGTTAATGAACAAAAAGGAATTTTTACATTACACATATGTATTAAAATAAAAAATTTATTTTCTTCCCAATAATGGAAAGAAAACCCATAACATATTTTATAAAGGAGAGAAAAGTTTATTTGTTTCTTATTAAAATAAAAAAAAAAATTTTATTTTATTTTTACATTATTAATATAATACATAAATATTTCTTCAAAGATGCCGACGACTAAGACGATGAACGATGAACGATGAAATTTTTCTTCCTGAAAATGCTGCAATCCATATCATGAACACAATATAGAAGTTTCAACTGTTTTCTTATAAAGAAAATAAAGTCGAAACTTGGCAATCACCCAAAAACGAGATCAGATCTCGAATACGTAGCTCTTCCTTCACTCGGCCTAATACTTATATCCAACAGTACTAATAATGCTAACGAGATTAAAGGTGGCGCTTATGTCCCTCTAGCGGCAGAATAAGTACTAAGAATCGATGCACGATCTCATCGCGGCAAGACATGACATGTTGCAATTTGAAATAATTGACTTCTATATTATGAAAATAAAATTATATGATAAAGAAATAGATTTCGTAATAAATATATCATTTATTTAAAATAACAAAGTATAAGATAACATTAGTAGGTTTCTCAGGTAGAGTAAATTAAATTCAACGTAAATTTTTTTAACGTGTAACGTTCGTGTAGAGAGGGAACGTTTAGAGAGGGAATTCGAAACTGTTGCAAGAGAAATTCGCGTATTTGTTTTGCTGTTAACGTTAACTTCGGTCAGGATGTTTCTGAAAACAATTCGCTACATAGTATATTATGGTTTCAACCGATGTTCCGAAGTGTCATATCTGATTGGTTACAGTCCAGTTTGAGTGGATTGACGTATGTATTTCGTGTTTTCGAGTTCTCTTGTCCAATTTTGAAACGTAAAGAATCGAAAGATTTATCAATGTGTTAAAACAATTAAAATAGGAGTTTCCCAGAAAAGCATAATAAATTGATTTTTGATATTTAATTATAATTTTGTAATAAAAGATATAATAATCTTTATTCAATCTTTCAGCAATGAATCAGTTATAACCGTTATTACCTAATTTTTCGATTAATTTATACATTTAAATAAATTTAATGAAATAGTAACATCACGTTAAATATTAAAATAAATATTAATAAATATCACATTATTAATTTCGTGCTATCAATCGACGTTTAATATTCAATATTCTCAATTCAGTAATCCCAAAAATTTGTTCTCACGATCCGACAGTGATCTCGATAGTTGCGATTCTTCGAGTTATTATCGGAATAGTTGCAATCGTGCGCGAGTTTCGATCTTGGTTAAACTGCAATCGCGATAATTGCGAGCCTACGAGCCGCACTTGGCGACGATCATGCGAATTGCGACCTCAGCCGCGCTGCAGCTTTCGCAACTTGTGATCAGAGCAGTTGCGATAATTCGTGCAGTAATCTCGATCAGAAGTGATCATCCAGATATTAACGACATGAATGGATGACACTCTACAAATTGTGATCTTGTAAGATGCAATCAACAACGATATTAATAGTTAGGATTTTTGTTGAAAAAAATTCTTTTGTAAGAAGAAGGAAAAGAAGAGGTGAATTTTGTCTTTTTCTTTTATATGCGTCTTAAAAATTTTTGTTTCGTCGAAGTAGGGATAAATTATTGAATACGTATCTAAGCTATGCCTTCGTTAGACAATTTTTCCTTTTAAAAGAAATTCCATTGAATTCTAAAGTTTGATTTATTTTCATCGTGTATTCTAAGAAAACAAGAGGAGATAGAAGAAATTGCAAGCATAGAATTCAAGCGGGAAAGCCCACTAGTGGTTTCTCCATGGTTGTAATTGCGCAAATTCCTATCCTCTGAACGATAATTACGCAAATTAGAATCGTCTGAGTGCGAAAATGCGAATGATAGCGTCGATGTCATGCAATTACGTGTAGTATAATATATAACCATTACTTATCAGAAATTAAATTCCAACTTCTCAACATCATTAAATTTTTTCGAATCATTAAATATTAAATCAAGAAGATTTTCAAGATTTAATAATTTTAGTGCGGAGATCAATCGTTTTCTTGGAAACAGATGAACACAGATGGCGCTGTCGAACGGATGATGAGGCCAACACAACGATAATTGGTAATGAAAAAGTTTGCTCGGTCGGTATTCTGGTTAAAGACGACAGAAATTACAAAGATACAACTCTCTTTCCTTATCTGAAGCAAAAGAGTCGCAGAAATGAGAAAATTCTCGCATTATCTGTGAGTATTAGCCGGCGTTGAACTAGGTCAATCTGTTCGACGTTTCCCCAGCCGTCGAGGCCGGCCATCGACCGTATACCTGGAACACGGTCCAAAACAAGTTGGAAAAATAGCGCTGGTATCCTGACAGCAGCGGAGAGGGGTTTGGTGGAAGCTCGAACGATTGAAATAAAAATCCTCTTCGTCGTTTTCTTCCCCTTGATACTAGACATGCTTTTGCGTCTCCGCTCCTGGATAAATATTATCCGTTTAAGACGATATTTTTATGCTGTTTTGGAATTGATTTTTTTACATCATTCGTGAATGCGAGTTCAAAGAGAGATATAGAGTAGGCGATATTATTTATTGTTTTCTGGAATTGAAAAATTCACGAGTTAATAGAAATTTTTTAAGATTCCTCTTTTTTAAATTGATCAAATGATGAAAGTATAATTTATGGATTTGATATATGTTGTTACGAACAATTTTAAAATTATTTAAGCAAAAATCTATATTTTTTTTTTCCTTATTAAATTTTATGATAAATATAATATTTTTTATTTTGACAAAGTATGCTTTTATACGATTTAATTTATCTCTAATTTTAATTTTCCACTCTAGTCTATAAAATTTGCTTGCTAATCAATTCAAATGATGTGCAAATTTGCATTTAACGTATTCATCTCCAATAATAAGCCATTTGAAATAATTGGATCATCCATTCAAATTAAGTAACCAATATTTGAGAGATATTTTCGCTAAATAACAATATTGAAAGAAACTAATATAAATTGAGAAGATTTTCTGCAATACTTTTAACGTAAAATATAAATTATTTATATAAACATTTAATATCGAATATTCCCCGAATTCTTTTTTCTATGCCAATAAATCAAAATCTATCAAAATAAACAATAAAACAAACATTTTATATTATGTATTTTATTTATTTGTGCCTATATAAAAAATATCTAAATCCATCTTGATTCGTCTTAAAATCGATATATGAGATTAAGATGAGATAATATCACGACTCGATTCATCGCTCTTTCTTTTATTCTTAAAAAAATACAGAGCGACATCTCGCGTAGATTCTTGATACTCTAGAAAGGAAGGGGGGGGGGGCAAGGACTGAAATACGATCACGCAGCATCGGTTTCATATTGTATATATGTCATTATTCGCCAACTGGAACGCTTTGAAGTCCTGGAACAGGGTTTATCTCTTTCTCCCTCTCCCCTCCTCTCTACTTCTCTATCTCTATCTCTCGATCTCTCTGTGTTTCGCTATTTTCGACGAACATTCCATCCAGTTACATGCAGAATGGTATCCGGGAGCGAAGTAGGCCAGACCGGGATACAGGAAAATCCGAATTTAAAAGCGACCCAGAAAGAATAGCGAGACTCCCCACGATTTCCTATGACTCGCGAGCTTATTCTAAGCTTTCATTGAATCGAAAACATCACGAAAAATTTCGATGTATTTTCGTGTGTGTGTGTATGTGTATGTGATAACAGAGAATTTGAACACCTCTGATTTAATATTATTAAACGTAAAGGAAAAATGAACTAATAATTGGTTTAAAAAAGGAACTGTAATAAGAGATTACCTGAAGGAAGGTAGCAGATCGAGAGCCATGCTCGTTAAGAATGAAAGAATCCATTCAGGCTGCTGCCTGGCTTAAGTCAAATATTTATTGTGTCAGCAAATAAAAAAGTTTCTTTCGAAAACTGCAAATATATATCTCATCGCGAGCCAACAGCCCCACGAAAGTCTCACCTTCCTTTTCACGAGCTTCCCTCCCTCATCCCTTCGTAACTTACTTTCTTGCCATGGGAAAGCAAGCTAACTTTCTAAGTTGAATCAGTCCAAGAACAGGTTGCAAACGTAACTCGACATTGTCTCGAGCCTCGTTTCAAATTCTCGTCCGTTGGGTGTCGAGTTGAGAAAATAGGTTTTTTTCGTCGAGGGAATTGTTGACCCGTTGTGATGTCGTAATTCAAGCGTCTAGTAATCTAAGATATTAGGTTACTTTATTTTAATGTAACCGATTTCGATTAAATTTAAATTGTCCAACTCTTTTGTAGATTAATAGACGAATAAATCAATAGAAAGTGGTCGTAAATATAAATTACATTAAATGACTTAAAGAAGATGAATTAAGTGTACATTATTACCAAGAATTAAATTTTTTCTCCATAATATTTTCTTTCAGCGCGCCATAAATTCTACTAACCTAACCTTCATCCCAATGTAAAATTCAATTCTCATTCGATACCGAACACTGAACACTGAAAAATTTAAATTTGTTGGAAAACGAGCGAATCGTCAAGAATATGCATTCAATGAGGAAAATTTATTTGTACCCGGTGTCTGCATCTGGTCACATTGTGATTTCGATGGGGCGGCTCGAATAACCGTGAAGACCGCGGCTAACGACAACAATACGATGATGAATGCTCGTTAACTAACGAGGGTACAGTTGCGTCGAAAAATATTCCTCGTATTGCCGTTCTGCACGCGTCGTCGTTTAACGCGTCGACACTTGCTCCATTCAAGGGTCTCTCCATGTGAAGGGGTGTGTCACCGTAACGACCAAAAAGGATACTGATATATCGCCCGAGCGACAGCTTTACGAATGATCCTGATACGTCGCCTTGTTATCTTTCCGAGATACAGTCGCGCCACCTAGATAGACTGCTTCCTCCCTCGTGTTCGACTCGCGTGAAAATAAATACATCTCTTTTGATGAGCAACAGGATTTCGAATAAAGGAATTCTTGGATTCCCGAGAAAGATGAATTTCGAGTCATAAGATCTCTCTGATTCCATTTGTACCGTGAATTTTGAAGCATCCTGTATATAGAACAAAATAAGATCGATTTGATACATATCAAAATAATAATCAAAATAATCAAAAATAATCTCATTTTCTTAACCTCACTTTTAATCCTTCGATTATCAATAAAATGTAAATAAAATGTGCAATAATCTCAAAATAAAAAATCCCAAAATTCAAAGTTATCTCTTTTTCAAAGCAACATGTTTTCTTCGCTCGTAAACCTCTTTATTTTCTGAAATCCTCGGAGAACAGAGAATTGTTCGACGATGCAGAACGATCGCGTAATTCTCGCAGAATTATTTCGTTCAGCCTGCTGACTCGCGGGGCGCTCGAAATATTTCCACTCGAACTTGCCGAATTCTTCTTTATCGGCAGTACTCGCAAGCATGAGGCCGTTGGTTTAAATTATCGTCGTCGACGCGGAGCATAGAGAGTTGAAATGAGATGGGAGAATGGGAGACGGAAACATAAAAACATCGTCGCCTTTTCCACCAAAGTTCAAAGTTCTCCGCCAAAGCAACACGGACAAACGTCTTCATCAGCGATCTTAACGAGACGTCTCGTGGACTTAATTACCTTCCTCTCACTGGTTTCTGAAATGTTTTTTCGAACTTGCACAGAGACGTATGTTCCCCTTTCACGTATCACGTTTCGTTTTCATTCTCTGCTTTTTAACAAAATATATCACATTTTTATCGAAGTCGTATACAAAACTGTTATATATAAATGATTATACATGTTCCTAAGAGTTTTTTACATAATATACATGTTGTTTTATACACATAGAATCATATATTGGATCTATAAGAAACAACAAATAAAATTCACGTATCTTCTGAATACATTCTTTCTGGCTTTGTACTCTATGTATGACGAACAGGAGCGACATCTTATCGCGGCGACTAATCTTCGTGGAAACGATGACACGAGCCTCGACTAATCTGCCCCCTCCCCTCCCCTCCTCTCATCCCCGGATTTACTCGAATTCCTATTGAGACCGTTATCTAAATGTCTATTGGCATTCATGACGGATCCAACGGGTCTTTGTGCGACAAGCTTTAACCAGAGGCTCCCCGCGTCTAATATTCTCTCGAGGGATTGACGTATAGAGGAATGGATGTTGCCTCGCCGATTCGCACAATACGACTAATACCGTTCGCACAAGAGCGCGCTTTTGTCGTTGCTTTCGACGTGCAACGTTACCCTTTACTGGGTTATCGCGTTTGCTGCGATCGAGAATGATTATTCAACATGACGTAAAGAGATTAAAAGAATGTGTAATGAATGTGTCACTTCGTGAAAACGGATTAATGAAAGTTTGCCTTAATATTCAATAATCGTATCTTATTATAGGTATCTTATTTTATTTTTTAATACATTAAATAATATTTAATACGATGTGGAATTAAAAGTAAATAAGATGGCGTAAGCGAAATGTGATTCTTTCAAGTATAATTATCGAATATAATTTTATTATTTATTTTGTATTTACTTTTTTTTATTTACATTCAGTAAATCGAAAAAATTGTAATAACGAAGGATTGTGTAGAAGTTTAATAACAATGGATAGACGATAAGAGGATAAAGTTTTTTTTAATTTCGTGAGGATCACGGGCTGAAATAAAAAGATTTTAGTATGACGAATTATATTTGAATAGTAACCGGGATTTTATATAGATTTTTGAATTAGCAATAAAAGTAATACGATATAAAAAAGTAAAAAAGACTTCTTTGTTTCTATAGGATAAAATAGGATTTATACTTTTTATACATTATTCTATTTCGTCATAAATGTAAATTAATCTCT
Organism: Apis cerana; assembly: GCF_029169275.1. Taxonomy (NCBI): domain Eukaryota; kingdom Metazoa; phylum Arthropoda; class Insecta; order Hymenoptera; family Apidae; genus Apis; species Apis cerana. The sequence continues at coordinate 12,733,689 of NC_083857.1, forward strand.
AAAGAAAAAAATGTATAAACATTATCTTTAAGGTATAAAACAGAGGTAAAGTGAGATAAAAAAGGACAATAAACTTATTATCAAATGTGAAAAGGATAAAAAAAAAATGTGCATAATCATGGTTGAAAAATACAAATGTTCGATAAAGCTAAAAAAGCGCCGGAAGCATATTTAAGGGAGAAAAACAAAAGTACACATTATATGCACATTTATAACGTTCAATGACAATATCCTTCATTCTTAAAAAATACAGTGAAAACCTCGTTCCATATTTCTCCTTCCAAAACGACAGAACTTCATTTTTACAAAACACTTAACTAGATTACATTGGTCGTTAATTGTGTTTATATTCTAGCATTGTCGATAAGGCAGCACGGGACAAGTGGATTGACCGAGCGATAATGCGTTCCTCGATTGTTATGCTATTGTATTTGCATTTTGTGTTTACAAACAGAGGACCATGACTACGTTACACGCTTCGCTGCCCCATGTAATATTCTCTCTAATGGTGATTGATTAAACAAACTATAGCACACCATTCTGTATTCTATTTGCGCTTCCCCCAAAAAATAGGGAATACGCATTATTGTTTACCATGGGAGTAGATGGTGATCTTTGCTTGTAGGAGGGAGAAGGACAGAGCAATGATCGTGGTAGTGGGGAAAATTAGCGTGACTCGCAGTTATAAAGCTTTTCATCGCACCTGGCGCGGCTCTTAAAATCTATGTTGAAGCGAAACGACAAGTTTTTTGGCGTGCCAAACTGCTGTTACGCAACATTGTAATTTTTGCCACGTAAAAAATCTAAAAGCGTGTGTATGCCGACCGGATAGTGCGCCCCTCCTTTTGAACGGCCGGTAATTTGCTAAGCTTCCCTGTAATCTGTGTCGCGGTTGTTCATAATTAATATCGCGAGAATGGAATTTCGCGCCACTTTCCCGTGGCGATTCACTGCGGCGAAAAAAAAAAATCAACGAAAGAAAACAGCGACGAAGCTTTTTATTTTTTCAAAAATTCAATTTCGTGATTTATCATACTTTCAAATAATAGATAAAATTTTGCCGAGTATCAAAGGATTGAAAAATAATTCACTTAAATGATTGTTAACGTGTAAATTTTGAAACGTTTGTTTATATTATTTGGGTCAGTGTTTTTTTTTTTTTTAACATTTTTCATATCGAAAAACTAAACAAAAGATATGTTTTTCGATGAACAGTAACATGATTCGTTACACGATTTTCCTTAAAGGGAATTCCTTTATTCCTACTTGAAATTGTTCCCAATCGTTCGATCAAGGACTGAAGAAACGAACCTGGTCGTCAATTTCCAACGTGAAGAACCTCAGAATATATAACTTCCTCTTAATTAGAAGAGGCTCAGGTGCGAGATAAACCACGTCCATTTTCACGATCCTCCACCCTCTTTGCTTCTCTATCTCGACTCTCACCCTTCGATTAAACACCTACGACGACCCACTCCTCGACCGAAACTCCTTTATTCATCGAGAAAGAAACGATCCTTCCTTCCTTCCTTCCTTCCTTCCTTCCTTCCAACCTTTTCTTCTTGTCGCTTGTATTTTTCTTCTTGTCGTTTCTTATCCCCTGGAATTCGGCTTGAAATAAATTCTACTTGACTTTCTAACTCGAAGGGTGATACAGTGGATGATAGGAAATAGCATTGATTAGGGAGGTAGAAAAAGAGAGAAGGAAACGGAGTTGGAGAGAGGCAAAAGGTGTATATGGATGTACATAAGGGCGAAGAGTTATGGCGTACACATGGAAACGTCGTGGCGATGCGTGACAAATTGGGCGCGAGAGACTAACAAACTCTGTCGGATATATCCGTCCACGGGCGGCCGACCAATTTGTCGATATCGTCCTTGTATCGTTTGCGCCTACCGATCGATTTGTATTGTTACCCGCGACTCACGCGATGCCTTTCGAAACTGTATTCCGCACACCCTCCCCACTCGATACGAGTGTGATCGTTTTATCGACCGGTACGGTTTATTTACTCGACTCGAGAAGTGGAATTGGTACGATCAACATTATCGTATGTTCGTGTTTTGAGAAAATAATAGATTTAATAATAATTCTGTTTGCGAGTGTGCACGATGGGATTACGAGTAGTTCACATTCTCTTCTCTCGATATAAATACATCGCTACGAAGTGTTCTTATTTCTCATTTTCAATTCCATTTTTATTCCGGATACATATACGCAACGTCTAGTGCTATAATCATAACGTGAGAACGATACCCGACTTTTGAACCGACGGTACTCTCATACTTTCCCCTCTGCGCTTCTAAAAGAGAACATTTCCATACTATCCATATAACATTCCTTCATTCCCAATATATAACCAAAAAGAAACACTAACTCCCTGTTTCCTGTTAGCCGGCACACCTGACTTACCAGATTCATATGCTCGCAAAACGAACGTGTCCCAAAATACATACACGCTCTAAGAACCGAGCTCCCCCTCCCTCTTGGACGTAATCTCGAATCCATTCCATTTGCCTCCTCCGCTTACCGATTACTGAAACGAAAATGAACGACGCGAACGCTAGCCACCGGAAGTCGATAAATACCCGAGACTCGTACTCGTCATTTCCTGCCGGCATTTTCCTCGTGCGGCCACGGTTAATTTCGTCTGGCTACCTAGGTGTCCTACCAGTCGAGGACGTAACTATGCAGTAATATCGTGTGCGTGGCCCACACCGAACGAAGATCTCGAACGGCAATCGGTATGTACACGGAGACGGCACGGACGAAAGGGAACGATGAGACGACAATTACGTTGAAATAGTGCTTCCGCCAGGAGGCGCGCCAGTGTCCTCCGTTTTCCAACGTCCATTCCCGTCCACTATAGCTTCCATTCCTATGGTATGTGACCCTTTACGGGTGACGCGTCGTCGATCTTTATAAATTTAGAATCACGTCTTCGCATTTCAGCAAGAGAGCTTCGTGGCGAATACGAATTGATTTAATTAAATCCGTTTGATTTTAATTAAATATTTTCGTTTTATGGGGGAGGGGAGAGAATTTTTTATAAGTAATAAAAATTTCGACTCGATTGAAATTGAATCTATTTATGTATAAGAGGTTACAGATTTGTGTAAGAGATGTATAACAGAGAAATATAAGTTGTTGTCTTTGATATTGTATTGTGAATTGTGCGGAATAAGCGCATAAACATTCTTTTTTTATTCCATCGTACGAGATGACTGCCTATTATTTGCTTATTTGTCGTTTGGCAACACACTGGCTGGAAGAAATGGCATCGATCGGTAGGAAGCTTATTCCGATATCCGAGATAAGTTCCGGAAAAAACTGTAAAGTACATGCTCGGATGAAATATTACCGGTGGATAGATTTGCAACGGATCGAGCCCGGGTTTCCTGTTGTCATAAATCTTGTCCACCTGCACGGTTTGAGAGCAATAAATAGAAACGATTCGCGCACACGCTTAGCCCACAGAATTTCTTTTATTCGTTTTATCAATACGAATCATTTATGGTAAGTTTATTTTTATAGAATTTAAAAAGAAACTTGAATTTAAAAATTCAATATACTCCCTTTTCAACGTTTCTCTATTACTTCCGTCATTTTGTTTTATAAATAAAACTACGCACGCCTTGCAATTTTCACTTATCAAAAACAACAATTATCGATCACTATACCAAACAACAAGCACGATCATTATTCCTTTTCTAGATACGACACATTGAAAAAGGCCAGTTATATCGTGAACGAAACATCGTCAACGAACGATCGGCATTTTAACCTTTAAATTGTCAAGTTCTTCTCTTTTCTCTTATTGCGCACGCACATACAAGCTCACAGGCTTGAATGAACGGTGCACGACACTCTCGATGTATAAATAGATAAGTACGCGACTAGTATACGTATATAGAACGTTAAATGAGGAACAAGGGTTATGTCCTGTGGTCGGAAGTCGACGAGCGAAAGCTTGCGCGATCGAGTGATTTTCGAGTTCATTAAGCGGTGGAGAGAGGGAGCTGTGATCACTCTGATACTTATCGGTCGTGGTAAAATTAGTTTATATCACTTATAGGCGCAGTAACGAATAACATTACTTCGGCACACAGACCTAATTATTGGATTCGAATTTTTACGTAGTTTTTATCAAACGATACATCGAATTTGCGCATCGTACATGTGACGTATATACGTGATACGAGAAAATCAAAATTATGATAGCAAAATTAAATTAGATTATAACTCTGTTCAAAGTAAAACATTAGGAGATTTAAATTAATAATTTTATAAATGAAACTATTAGGTTCATCTTATTAATGTTATACATGTTCTTCCTCGTGGTTCTTGTATATTTTTCTGCTCTAATCAATTAAATTAAGAAACAAATTTTGCAACTGAAAACACAATCGGGGGAAGAGGAAGTTTTAATTACGAATGAAGGCAGCGCAAATTGCGGTAAATTGGTTCTTTGAAGATTCAACAGGAGTCGCCACTAATTTTTCCACGAGTCAGGAGACGTTAAGAAAATTGGATGGAAGAAAGACGTAGCACTCGTATAGAACCACGTCCAAATATCGGCCAACTTGAGCGGTCGGTCTGTAGACAGAGCATATATAATGCAGGGTACAATCGTGACCCTTGAAATTAGATTTATCTGACCCACACAGTTGACTCAGGACAACGCGGGTCAGCTTTTCCAGAAACGGATCGAAGTGGAAGTGGAATCGCTAAATGGAATGATCGAATCGAAGATGATCATTCGTTATTTTCTTGTACAAGAACGTCTTATACGAATTAATTCTTTGAATATTTTCCCCGATATCGTTCATTCAATTAAATCAATCATTTCCCTTCGAAAAATTTATATTCTTCGCCTTATTGTTGTATCCTCAATGAGAACATAAATCAATCATAACCTATCTTTCAATAATATTTCGTTTCGAACGTAATAATTGATAATATGACATTGTTTCAAGAAATCTACAGATTTTTTCAGTATTCAATTCAGTTATTACTTCCAAGCAATGAGAACACAAATCGACCATAACCTATATTTCAACACTCGGTCGTGTCAATAATGTTCTCTCTCTATCGAACACCCGTTCGAGTATAATCGAATCGAGCGAAATCGTTAAAAGCATCGTTAACGCTCGTTTCGCACGGTTTACAGAACAATTATTAAGAGGGGGGCCCCGTTGAATAATTAGTCGGCAAGAAGCTAATGATAGCCACCAGCCGAGATAAAAAGCGAGAAACACGGGCGTCGCATCGAATCAATTAATTTCACTGGTCGGCCGGCTACGTGACGTTCATTAATTACGTTGTTCACAACGATTTCTCGCGAGCCTAATAAATTCGAACTCGTTTTGAGAGCGCGTGACACGGGGCGACGTTAATCATTAACGTGCGGTGATTACTCGTACTAAAGATCACTCGCAGGATGTGATGCATTTTGTCGAAATCGATGTGATTTTCGCGATGTGAGTGATATATACATATATATATATATTACTGACAAGTGATGCGTGCTTTTAAAATCATATGCTAATTATATGCGATTTTCAGTTTAAACTTTTGACGTGTCTGTTAATGAATTATGAATTCGATGATTGAAAAGGTTCATCTTTACCTATGGATCGAAGACATTTTTGCTTTTTTTTCTCTCTCGTGATTTATTAATTTTTAGTTCTTAACTAGAATGTCTGGTGAAAAGGAGATGGTGAGAGAGAGGGGAAAAAAGGTGTTAGTAAAATGACAGAAAGAGAGGATGAGAGGAGGAATTGTAGAATAGTGAGAAATGAAGCGTGAAAGGAAAAGGGACAAACGAGAAGTGAAAAGAAAACGAATATGGTAGAAGTGTGGATATGAAAAGGGGGAAGAAGAAAGAAATGAGGAATTTCAAGAAGAATAGTTGGAAAACGAGATAGAAAATAACAATGTGGCAAGATTAAAAAGAAGAAAGTAGAAGGGAAAAAGTGAGGAAATATGGTTCTAAATGGCCCCTTTGGTAGTGGAATAAGTATTGTTGTGCCGAAGATGCGAGGCGATAATGTCGGAATAGGATACGGTAAGAAGCTCTTAACCGTTCGTGAAAGTTGATAAAAGATAAATTAACGTTATTATACGGCGAGTAGGCGGCTGATCGACAAGAGATACTTCGTGTCAGACAATGGACTGGCAGCATGACTAAGTGGCTACTTGAAGTGCACCGTACTTGGAACCCACTCGTATGAAGAGCAAATATTATTTATCTCGTAACAACTAGTCCGCCGTAATTGCGTCGATACGAATGTTTCCACGTTAACGTGGACAAACTTAATTCACGGATTCCTTTTTTATCTTAGATCCTTGTACAAAAGATTACATAATGTATCACACACAGTGTTCACCGTACACATTTATTTGCAATCAAAAAATTCAAACGGAATTTTATCCCCCTTTCTTTCGATTTGTTTCAATATGTAATATGTCAACGTTAAAAACAACGCAAAAAAGATTCGTAACTTCGAAGCAAGATACGCAAACGTAAACACATGGCGCGCAATAAGAAGAAAATAGAAAAAGAGAGACGAAAATAAAACGAAAGATAAAGGAAGAAAACTAATTCGAAGGAAGAGGCGATGAAACAGGAGACGAAATGGATGACTGAACAATTACTCGTCACGTTGGCCATGCTCCCCAGTTCCTTCACAAGTTTTCGGGTCATTGAAGACAGCTGTGGACGGATCGCGCGCGTTAATGTCGCGTGCCGCGTAACGATCTGGCCGCATTTGTTATTCCTCGGAAATGGGACGAGCCGGGCGGACGAGCGAGCCTTGCAAACACAGCATTATCATCGTCGTTAGAGAAAGCACCGACCTTTCGAGCATTTCTCGGCTCGTCGGCTCGGCGCCGCTCGTCCTCCGTGTCGCACTCAAAATAATGACGGCTCGCGCTTCGATGCTGCGGCTATTGCCTCCTCTTTCCCCTCCCTTCCTCTCCCCCACCTCTTTTGGTCGTTCTCTTCCACCGTACGCTTCCAAGATTTTTCTTCGTTACGTCACTGACCGACCGTCCGTGGTGAGCCGAGTTTCCTGAGACAAAGGAGGAGCGGGGGGACGGAAGGGGACGTTTCTTCTTCTCAATTGTCTTTACGCGACGAGTTTTCAAGCGATTTGCTCGCGAAGAATTCTTTTGAAGGCCGAAGTCGAGAGTTCAGTGAGCTCTGGGTACTTTGCAGCAATGGTGCACGCCGATATGGCGAATGGAAAAAGAATTTGTCATGGAAAGTTATTGTATTTTATTAGGTGAATATTTTATATCATATTGTACAGTTTAGTTTAATTATTAAGTTTATGGGTTTTTGGTTCGGTATATAGGTAAAAATAATATTTAGAACAAGTTAATTTTTTTTAAATGGTGGAAATACCGTGTACAATTGGAAATTTTTATTTATTTTGATTAATAAGTTTAAAATTAGCATCTTTCGAAGCATCTCTTATTCGGGATTTATTCGTGTTTGAATTCGTGTTTTCAAACTTCAAAACATTTCTGGTTCATCGTTTTTCACCAACGACGAACGGTGAAAAGAGGGCCGAACAGAAACGTCAAAGCTCAACTCGTTTTGTTTCCCCGTTTCCGGTAAACCGTACTTGACCGGAGACTTCCCGGATTTCCAGGCTAATGGGACACTTGGAGGTTTTGGAAAAGGAGCACGAGCAACGATTCGTGTTCGAGGAAACCGTGAATAATGGCACAGCCATCCCCTCGAAACTGCTTTCCAACGTAAATGTGATTAACGATGAAATACGAGCGGAATATTTTTGAAAAAAAATTTAATAGTAAGATTCAGAACGATATTTTTCGGAATAGAATAGATGGAATTATAAATTTTGATATACTTTAATTTTTTTTTCATTGCGTTTCTATCAAATTATTCTTAATCCTTTCATTTTAACTATTCTAACTTGAAATTCCTTTTTTAAAATTCTTCCAAATCATCCAAACGCATTTCGATCTTCACCAATACAATTATCCAAATTAGAATTCAATTTCCTTCTCCTTTCCTTTTCTCTCTTCTATCGTATCTGCTGTCGGTAAGTTACGTCAAAGCTGTAATCGTCGCGACCGTGCAAAAATGAGACACGCTCCAGCATCATAGGTCGAAGAAAAGAGCAACGCAATATCAAGTGGTCGGAGGAAGGGAAGAAAGAGTGGTCGTGGGAGGCGTGAAGATAACGAGAAAACGAAGGAACGCGAGTCATGGGAAGACAGGAGGACAAAAACGTCGTCGGTGGCCAGGTATTTTTGCATTATCGTCACGCGCGCGCGTTCTTATTACCGGCACACGTGGCGTAATATTCTCCCCTTCTCCCATTTTGGCATCGCCCCTACCACCTTCCTTCTCTGGACTCGTTCTCGCGGCTTTTCCCCCCCTCTTTCTTTTTCGCCACGCTGTTCGCATTGTTAGAATGCGACAGGCGGTGCTCATCCACCATGGAACCAGAAGAAGGGTGGATGATCGAATAGTGGCAAAGTTTGCAACCTACCACTTCGGGTGATGATACATATACTTCGGCGTCGATCCTTCGAAGCTTTAAGTCGTGTCGTGGAAGGGCAGAGATAGCGAGTGGAAAAAGAGAAAGTGTATGTGTAGCGCAGAATAAGAGAGAGAGAGAAAGATAGCTGTGGTGGAAACCCTAACCCCAAGTGTCTTTGTTCTTCGCCATCTTTTTCTTAACTCATTGCCTCTCATCTCGACACGTAGGCGACCGACCTTTCCCCGGTTCAACCTGCTCCGTTCGTCCGTGTCTCCTAATAACGTCTCTTCTCCCATCGAATGACGCTTCTTTGTCCTTTTTTTTCGGCTGCTCTGTCTATCTCTCTCTCTGGACGCGCTCGTTTGTCGGTGGGGCGCGCGTGTCGCGAACAGCAGCCACGAACGTGACCGGCTTCGACAATATCGTGCTGCCATCGTGTATCGGTTCCGTGATCCGATGCTGCGGAACGATGTTTCGAAGTTTCGGGTGCTGATGTGCATAATTTTAGGACTTGTTAGCAACGAAGATAACAGATTGGTGTATCAATAGGGAGGGATTCGAAGAATTCGAATATCTTGTGCTATTTAAAAGTGTGAAGTATATTAAAGATATTTTTTAATTGTATTTATTTGTCCAAAATATACTTTTTTAAAATGGAATTATTATTTTGTCAATTTACATTATTGCACAATATTGCATCGATATAGATTACATTGCGTAACCTTCTGTTTTATATCGAGGAATCTCAAAACGAATTCTTAAAATTCGTACAAATCTTTCGATATCTCTCCGTATCACCAAGCAACGATATTTTGTATCGAATCAAAATATCCGTATATTGTACACGAGTATCGAGTTCACGTCACTATACCGAAGAAATAACATTCGAAATGATCCGTGACTTCCATCGCGCATTCGTAGTAATTCAAATGGTTTCACGTCTCAATCTCGACGGGAACGCAAAGCGAAGGCGCTTTCAAGTCAGTCTCCGCGAAAGAGCAACCCTTTCGCTACGGAAGGGCGCGCATATGCGGTCTGACAATGGCGACGTACCTTTTTAAAGGATATGGCGTGTCTAAGAAAGAGAGCCTCCTCGTCGTTGCGGTACGCGAATCCCCGACATGCCTGAGTAATTTTCTATATTCGCATGGGTTTTGCGCTTGATATTTCCTACGAACGAGAATGTTGCACAACAAACATTGTAATCCATCACATGAATTTTATTTGGAGATGCAATCTCTGTGCAAAGCGTATCGCTCGATATATGGATATTATAAAAAAGATTATAAAAAAATTTTAAACAAAGTAGACGTACCATTATAACAGAAGTAACAGCAGTGAGAAATTATATGTAAAGTAACGGAAGAAATTTTTCTTGATTCATTAAGATTCTGGAAATAGATGTTCGGGATCCACAAATAACACGCTTCCTATTTCATGGTCTATATTCATCCAATTCTTCCAACATCTGTTCACAGTTAACGATCAACTGATTAGAAAAACCGGAATGATAAATCGAAAATCCTTTCACACAAATTACAACCATTGAAAAATCGATAAAATTCTTCGACGATGAAACATTCGTAAATATTTTAAAAAAGAGTCTATATATATATTTACGTGAACGTGTACACTTATAATATTTACGTGAACACATACACGTATATACACGTACTCTTTAGGTCGTCTAACCTGCAGCCGATTCTAACGAACGCTTAAAGAAAATCGTTCACAGGGATGTCTCGAGTAAAAACGGTCCACTAAATCCTCTCGTTAGTGCGTCCTCCAACTCTCGTTCGAAACGTTTTCCTCGCATTACTCGTCCCTCTATCGATGACTTTGAAACGCTGACGATTTTCGAACCGACAATGGTCCTGTAACGAATTGAAACGAATATTACGTTCGACTAAACACGGAGCAAAGAACGTAAGAGATAGACACAGAGGTGCCATCTACCGTGACGGTTGAATATTAAATTAAAAAATGAAAAAAAAACTTCTCACCAAGAGCTTTGTCACGTGTATGTGCTTCGCATATACCAATATCCGTCAAATTCAATCGCTTAACCTAACCTAAAACGAAGCACAGAAAATGGGGATTATTCATTATTCATAAATTAAGCTCGCAGCACTTTTTTGACGTAATATCATGTTAAGTGGTCTGCTTTTGATTTGCAACGTCAACGACGCTGTGATATGGATATTTTCTTCAACGAATGATAAAAACTCGCAAACTGATGTTTCTTTTGAAGCATTGAATTTATATGCAAATGTAATTTTATATTTATATGATTTCAAACAAATAATTTAATTTCGTTAATCTTTTACGATTCTACGTCGAGCTGAATTTCAACAACTTTCACGTTTAATGTAACATGATAAAAAAAATATGAAACGTTGTAAACAGCAATAAATATAAAACTGTTTTAATAGAAATAAATTCAAAAGGATAAATAAAAAATGAGAATTTCATAGGAAAATCATGGTCACAAATTATATAATTTCTTTATATTAATTTCTTTCCCTATAAATATAAATAAACTATTACTGATCACACGATGCAGCTAGCAGAAGGAATGAGATTTCGCGGACGAATCGACGAGTCGATTTGGCAGGCTTGTCGGTAGATTGCGCCATGACGACAAAAGAAAGAGCGCGGCGCTGGCTCGCTCGTTTCGTCGCCTCGAAACGGGAAATCGTGATTGTCAGCGTGCTTGTTCCGTACCTGAAATGCCAATTTTATTCGACAGTGCAAAAAAAGAGAGAGAAAAAAAGAGAAAGATAAGCGATTTTCGTTGTTCAAGACGAATCGAAAAACGATTCAAAACGATTTTCAAATGTTATATAGTGTGAATTTTTACATTAAAAATTATTCCGTGATCCGATGCAAGAACTTTTATTACCAAAATTAACACGCGATCTTACAAATACATAGATCGCGATCTTTATTTTGTATCTGATTATTTCATATCTGACTATTTCTCTCACGAGCGCCGCGTAACGGCATAAATCTGCGTTAATACTAAACCGGCGAAACGAATTCAAAGTCTTTCGTGCATAAATTTTTGTGCAGCACACGCTACACTGTTTATACGCAAGAATAGTGACAGCCTGACACAAACGTATCCTCACACGTCTCCACGATAGTATCGTTTCTTGGTGAATTCGCCTTTGAATGCAGAACATCCTCTGCATTATTCAATTCTGATCGACCGCAATAAAGAAACAGAATAAGAGACGAAGGCGCTGCAGTATTTTTCTCCGTGAGATGAAAGTTTTCGCGTGATTTGAGTGTTGGGCGCGCATACACCACATATCTTATCGCGCATTATAAATAGTGTTCAATCATGATCTGGAAGGAAAAAATGAAAAAAAAAGTTACGCTTCTTCCTATACAAGTTTTACAAATAAAATCTTATATGTAATAGAAAAAGTATTTGATTATTATTATTATATATTCGATAAATATTAAAGAATATCTTTCAGACATAATAAAAATAATCGCTTTTCCTCGTATCAATTTCGTTCCGAATAAACAAGACACTAGATAAAAATATTTCTTTATTTTTCGTTTCCTTCAGATTTGTTTGTTCATGTAGTTAAAAAAAAATAGTATTGCACTCAGGAGACAAAAAAATAAACACGAAATATCAATAGAAGCCACACATTAAATCCAACTTGACAAATAAAGATTAGATTTTCGTTTGAAAGGAGAAGTGATTCCTCTCACGTATCACGTGATTTTATCTTTCTACCGTAGCGCTAGGATTACAGATCGGGAAATTTCTGAACTAATGTGTTTCGTGAATATTCTCAATGCGTGAATATTTCTTTGTTAAACTTTTTATTTTCTGGAGATGAAAGTTATGTTTAAAAGAAAAAGCTGTTATTACAAATTTATAATTGATTATTGTAAATTTTGCTCATGTATCGAGGTTAGAAACGATTTAATGAGTACGTGTACAAAGTGTCAGAGGTTCGATTCCAGTGAAACTGTCCCTTGTAGTCGCTTTTAATGCGATGCCGGATAGCAATAAACCACGGAAACTGGTACTGGGCATGGAAGAAGAGGAGACAGGATTTACACGAGATTGTATTACCGAGCACGCGGCAGCTGCCTGGTGTCACATTTTATAACATCGCTGACATTAGCCACTGTTCTCGAGTTCAACTGTTGGAGAGATACGAAACTATGGGACTTATTTGAGAATTCATCTGCCGGTCTCTTACTTAATAACAACCGCTGACCCTGTCCCCTACGAGTAAAATTTTGCTCCAGCTCCGGTCGAACCATGATATTTTTGAAATGGATTTTTGAATTTCCTTCTTAAAAAGTTCGCGTAATTTATAAAGTGAAACAAGTTTAGTAATAAATTATAATAAAATAAAAAAAAAAATATCGAAGCTGGACAATATTTCAGCTTTTTTTCCGTCGTACGAACGTTATTCCTGTTGCACCAGAAGTCACGATTCTTCTCTTTTTTATTTTTTTTTTTTTTTGTCTTCTTCATCTGAAAGTACGATTCAATTTCAAGCGACGACGACCCCTGGCGTCGAGTTACGGATTCTCGTGTCGCTTTACCTGTCTTTCGAGAACGCGCCAAGGGGTCAGATTTTTATTAGAATTCTTTGGACGTGTCTTTCCTTTCTGACATGTGCGCGCACCTACAATCAGCGTTTCCACGGATCGTATTCGCAATGAATAAACCAGCGTATCTCTTCTTCTTCCTCTCATTTTGTCCTCACTAACTCGGCAGCAAATATTTGAAACAATATATTAAAACAATTATATATTATATATTATACATCCATTTAACTTGTCGAATTGTGTTTCATAATTTCATAATCAATATCGTTTCAATTCCGTTAAAATAATTTAATATATTTTTTTTAAATAAATAACAAATATCTGTATACAATGATTTCGATGGAACAATTTAAAATTGTTGTACGAGACAAAAAAAAATGACCTCGTTCAATGTACGAATTATTCGTATGACTTTATTTTTAAAAGGTCAACTATAACTGCTTTTCTTCGAATCGTATATTTTGTTTTATCCTTCTTAGTCATCCTCGCCCTTCCTTTCTCGCTCTTAATCGTCGAAACAACGGAGAGGGACGAGTCATAACAAAGCGATCGGGTCTCCAGAGAAAAGAACGTTTGATGCCTGACCACAATTCGGAGCTTATGCGCCTCGTTGTCGAGCGTGTTCCGAGTAATGACGCGTTCGTTACATCATAATTGGATCACACGCTCGTCCCTATCCTCGGGCCCGCTCCAATCTTCCACTCAGACAACACTCGACTCAATATGTGACAGTAACGCCACGCGCAATTACCCTTTTAACTTCCAATATATCAGATAGCTGGTCAATTCCCTTAATCGGTGTAGGTGTCGTAGACGGACGCGCAAGTGTGCCAACGTGAACATTGAACGGTTGGCAACACGTATAGGAGACGCGAAGGTAGATGAAATGCGGATGTGCAAGCTTTGGAACGTTGTACCCTAAAACGTTGAACGTGTCTCGAATTAGAATATTGGAGAAATAGTGGGACGGGAAACATTGTGGCAATAGCAGAAATTTTATCACCATCACGAGGGATTGTAATGGCTAGGGAATTTTGTTCGAGCGAACCATAGAAATTTCCCCTATGCGACGCTTGCCAGGGAATTGTTTTATTCCCTGAATTTTAAATAATTTCCTGCCTTTCTTTCTTTTTTTTTTTTTTAATAATTTTCATCACAAGTTATAAAATTATATTTACACAAAAATTTTATTCGATTTTGAATTTGAAAAATTTGGAATTCGATATTTTTCTTGTTAATAATCGTTCCAGAAATCTCACTTTTACGTTGAATCTGTTATACATTACATATTATACAAATGTAAAATTATCCCAAAACAAGATGCGCGAATCTCGTGACAAAGAATCCGGCGAACGTAGCATGGGATAACCTAATCCATCGTATCGATTAGGAAATATAACCTAATTTCAGTTAACTGATTTACTCGCGCAAATGGATTAACTCGGGTTGAAGAGGGGCCACGATGTTAACGCGCCGAATTGCTGCTTACTTCGTTCTTCCGCCATGTTTTTCCCCTCTCGTTCTCGTTTCCAGTCCATTCCTTCTCCTCCACTGCAGTCGTTCATCTTGTTTTCAGCTACTCTCCCCCCTCGCTTCATTTGTCCGTTACGTGCAATCAGGAATCTGGTTGTCCGTAGTGAAACGGCTGTACAGCTGTCTGAAGGTTCTTAACCTAAGCTGTATTTATTTGTCACCGTCGGAAGAAAATTCGCCGCCCTTGTCTGTCTCCGCCTCCGCTCCCTCCCCTCACTACACTCGCAATCTCATTAAAGCTTTATTCGCGCCGCGGGTGTTGATTAGTGCTGCGCGTTACGGAATTGCGTTTCCGATCACAATTAAACGTTCGAGCTGGAAACATGGCCCTTTGCTTTATTCAATCACGGCGACAACTACACTCTGGAACGGTGAAAAGAGGAAGTGCCAAACTCGCTTTTCATTTAAACCGTTTAAAACATTGCGTTAAACCATTGTGTCATTTTCTAGATATTGTAAACGTTACAGTAATTATATTAAACATTTAATATCTGGGATCTACAATAATCGTAATTATCTACTTACTACTATTTATGAATATATTATACGTTTTGTTGCGGTAGTTAAAAAAAGAGGTTATGTTTATCGATTGGACAACGATAATAAATGAAGTACGACCATAGTTGTACCAGTATCGAGTGGTACGATAATATGGCATTATCATTCATTATTCATTATATAATCGTTCAACTTGGTTCTACAACAAACGTATGCAATTAACTTTCGACGAAACAATGAAGTGCAACTTGCTTCGTCAAAGTTCCCTTTGTTATTATCGTATCAAATGTACGCATTATACGTGTACAAGAATTTTCCATCAGCGATTCGTAACAAAGTTAACGAGACCCAGAAATATTTTGTCGCATGAAACGAATATACTCGCTTAAAAATATCATTATCAAAAAATGGGATGTTCGTTATATGTTCCTTTTTCGATTCATATACAAATGTACAAAAAATATCCAACATGTATGAATATCCATTATACGATCTCGTTACTAATAATATCATGTCGTTTTCGAACGAGGAAAAGTTCGTTGACCAAGGACACGTAGCGAGTGAAATATAACTCGATAGAAGCGCCACGATCAAGTTCATTAAGCCACGCATTTTTTCACGATGAGTTGCACGCGACTCGCGGAGACAAACAATGGCGACACACTGGGAAAGCGTAACAAAGAGGGAAGTCTTTGGGCGAGACGACGATTCCGAGATCGAATAAAGATGTCACTGGCTATCGTCCAACTTTTAAGACCCCCATTATTTCGCCATTAAAGTTCTTTCGCCGACTCGTTTTTGCGACCGAATCCGCCGATACTTTTAGTAAATTAATTTTCTACCGCCGTCTGTTCTCAACTTAATGATCTCCAAAAGAAAAAGCAATATTTATCGCTCGCTGCTATTCTTTCGCTTGTTTCTTCCGTCGGGCTCGGTCGGTAAAGCACCGACGTCGGGCCCTCTGCCAGTGATGTTTCGCTTTTCTTCTCCCTCTCTTCGTTCCTCCTTCCTTTCGTTTTGCTCTCTTACCTTCACGTTGCTCATACCCTTTCTTTCGATCCCTTGCTTTGCCTCGACCGATTGCTTCCCGGTCCAAAGAAATATGAGCAGACGTTTATAGGCTCGGTAAGAACTTCCAATTATTTATGATGTTTATCGAGCGTTGTTAAATAACTAATACGTTACACGAGCAACGTGAAACATCTTAATGATCCCTCCCTTTCGAGTCTCGGCGAGATTGATAAAAAAAGAATATGATATAATGGCAGAGAGCGAACTTTATGGTTGAAAATTCCTTTGAAATTTCGTTTCATAAATTCGCCTCGTTATTTCTTTAATATATTTGTAACAAGTTTCGTAAGCTTATCTTATGACAGATAGATGTTATTGAAATCTTTCTTTCGCGTTGAATCTTGAGGATCGAAACTAATTCGTGAAAACGAAGAGAATTAAAATTATATATTCAAATATCTAAAATTTTCGCCTCGCTTCTCCTTTTACGAAAATTATATCTGTTCGTCCTAGGTTTAAATATTCATTCGCCATTTTGTTCGATCGAAGGGGCGACCAGCGGCAGGCCGTGGCCCAATTTGCGTCGTTTTCAGGCCGCGTAATTCCGTCCCGTTGTTACAACACCTGCCCATCGTTGGAAGCTCGGTTGAATCTTAAGCGGAAAATTCAATATTGGCGCTTCGGGGTGGTATTGTTAAGTTCGTGCAGCCGCTTAGCTCGATTTTCATCCGACCATTGCCTTGGCATTATTCTTCCGTCGAATTTTCGCCGCTCGGAATATCAGAATATTTTAATGCTTCTTGCGTGAAATTTATTAGATAGTTTCAAATACGTTGATCGAATGATTAAATCTCTTCTTAAATATACGTTCCTTAAAATTTTGTAAAAAATAATTGCAATTAAAAGTGGAATTGTGAATATACTTGGTGATCTCTACCCGTTGACAATTCGAGAAAATTAATTTCCGTCAATTTATAATCTTCGAACAAACGTGATAAATCGTCGAACTGATGACTACTTTTATAAATCTCTCTTATATCCATCATCCTGAATTCTAGAAACGTATGCGCAGACATTTCGAAACGTTGAGTAAAATCCTGGTTAAGTTACTTGTTCATAATACCCTGTATTGAATCCCTGTTTCGACGTTGCCTCTTTCACGAGGTTTCCTGGATAGAAGAGGTACCCTCTCGATACCGATCAAGATAAATATCGCCTGTGATGAAAATAAAATCCTTGACGTAGGTTTGACGTCTCCTTCAGCTTCAACGCGTCTCTTCCATGAAAGGTAGTTGAAAAAGCTCGCTCATCATATGATCGTGTCTAGGCAAATGGATAATATAATAATTTCGTCTTATTTTTGTTGTTGAAGAAAAAAAAGAAAAAAATCCCCCGTTGATACCAAACAACCCGCATAAATAATTAATCAACAACGGTGATGAATAACGTTTGCTCGCTTTCGTTACGTGTTACAGGCTTCCTCCGCCGCAGCAGCAGGTGACAGTCGGCTCTCTGGGTGGTGGTTTGGGGGCAGCCGCTGGAAATGGTGGTACAGGCACGGTGGGCGCCCAAGGTCAAGCCATGGTAATGCCAGGATTTCCACTTCGCGCTGCAGCGGTGCCGCATTATTCACCGTATTCGCCGTCACGTTTTCACATCGACAAACGGTGCCAGCACAGATGCTCCTGGAAGTGTTTCTCGATTGCACTGATCCTCCTCGCTGTTGCGCTCACAGCGATGCTGGCTTACTTCGCCAGTAAGTAAACGCAATATAACGGTAGAATATTCAATCAACTAATAAGCTTACAGGGAAACTTCGTGAATTTTAAGAAGCGTTTCTCGATTCCTCCTCTCTCTTTCTCTCTCTACTTTTTTTTTCTTATCCGTTTACCTTGAAAATTGCAATTAATGGATTATATTCGAAGGAAGGTATTGGGATAAGAATGGTGTAATAGATAAAAGTGCATAATGTAATTCATAAAGCAGAATGTGACGCTACACGCATCGATATACGATCAAACTGACCTAACCTCAAACATCAGCCGACCAAAAAAAAAAAAACAAATAATAAAATTGTAGTACAGGCATTCGTCGTTCCATCAATAACCGTATCATAGATTTTTAGAAATTTAGTGGACTCGAATTTGGTTTGTGGCGAATCGTGTATGCACGCGGCTACGTTCAGAAATTCGCTGATGCGGTTCGCGGTGACGCGGAAACGGCCGCGATTGAAAAGGCCGCCTGTGCGCGGGAATCAAAATACAGTTAATTCATCCATTATGTACGAATAGGTTCGTCGATCAGCCACTAGGTGGCTCTTATTTACGCCGGTCTCCGTAAATTTATCGCCGCACCTCCTCCCCTTCCCCCTCCCCGCCCCACAGGAAAATCCACAGTTCTGCCCGTTAATCCACAGTTTATGCTACAATAACTCATTATCGAGTTGCAGATCCGGTTGAAGAGACGAGACGCTCGCTTGAAATTCAGTTCCTTGGACTTCAGTTTCCCCAACTCGAAATATATAATCTGCCTACAAACGGAAACATCGATTTCAATTTGATCTCGATACGACGAAAATTGTCTTTTGGACTTGCGATGTGTTTCTAATGATGCTGTATGTTTGTGAGTTAATGATTAAAGAAGGTAGACTTACTTTTTTTTCTTTTTCTTCTTTTGTTAAAATTGTATTCTTTCTATTCGATCTATCAAATCTATGTGTATATTTTATGCATCTTTATTTATTATCGAAAATAAAGGAAAAAATTCGATATCCATCTCATCTTGTTTATTTCTCTGAATTTATTCTTGTTTATTTCTCGTGGAATTCATCGTTTCATATAAAAAAATTCGATATGCCTGGCTTCGAATTGGTAAATTTCATGGTTTATTATTCCAATGAAGATCAATCAGGATGCAAATGTTCCCTCCTCGAATTTGCACGCACTGTTGAACAACGACATCAATGGCGTTTTATGAACGAGCGGTAATGGAGCTGAAATTAAAATTCATCTAGCATTTCACCTGCTCCCCCCATATTACTTGTATGGGTATCGTTTAACCTAACACGCATGGGGATCGAAATTTTTCGCTATGCTTCCTGCTTTTCTAACTGTGCCACTCCGTTTCGTTTCTTCATTCGCCGTGAAATATATTCGCTAGATTTTTCTTGCTTGCCTCTCTTTCTAAACATGATATTTCAATAAGAGTTACTGCTTCTCTCTTTCTTATGAAATTTTTTAATCAAAATCCAACTATTAGTCGCTGTCAAACACTTTTTCCCATTCGCAGACATGAATAGCTTCTTCACTTGTTTCCTTTATTCCATTATTGATATAAATCGTGTCAAAATTTTAACCTCGTATCTTCCAAGCGTTTCATTTATCGTTTCATTATATCCATCGGATAGAAACTTTGATCAAAACGAAAAGCAAAGATTCCTTTTTTTATTCCTAAAAGTGCAAAAAAAAGTTTCAATTAAAATCGATCAATTGTGAAACACGTATATTTACAAACACAATCTTTATTTTTTAGTAAGTATTCATCAGTGTCTAGGATAGAAAGTTGCTTTGGGCGGAGAAAGTGACATCCAGCGGTCTAAAAGGGAAGCTAGAGATCTAGCTAGAGAACATAGATGTCCTCCTCCTCGTGGCCCAGTATATCAGCAAATTAAATACCGTTTAACGACGGAAGTCCGGATCTTCGATAGGAAGCGCGCGGAACCGTTAGTAAACGTTACTAGCGCAATGGTTCATTTAGTAGCAAGCGGCGGTTGCCTTCATCCGGTTGGGGGAGAGGTGAAAATATTGCCGACCGATGGCGAGGAAGCGCTTCGACAGCGTGGCCGCGTTTCCGGCCAATAATGATCAGCCTCGAGAAACATTATGCTCTGTCTCTCTCTCTATGACTCGGTTTGGTTAGGGAGAGTGTAAAGGGCGAGCCTGAATGGTCACGCGAGAATCGATCGTACGAGAAATGAAAGGAGACATCGGCTTGATTTTGATATTCACAGGAAAATTAGGAGATCAAAAATTTTTGTTTAAACATTATTAAAGAGGAGAGTTATTTCGATTTACTTATCATTTATATAATAATAAATTTAATAAAAAGAGGTTATAAAATATATAATATTAATTCTAATGGCAATCGAATTTGATTGAAAATTGAAACATAAAATAGTTATTGCAGATTATATATTCAGTGATATTTTTTTTTTTAACAAGTTAATAAAATCCTTGATATCATAGCCGCAACTTTGAAACGTATAGACGATTCGTATCAGGTTTTACTGGCGATAAATTTAGGATCCTCGGGAGCTTATGAGGTCGATTCAAAGAAAATCCCTCTATTCCACGATAGGCATTAACTTTAAATGGAAGGAAACGTTTCTTCTTTACCATGGTGAAATGTAGATCGTATTTTATGCGTACGATCGTATTTTTGCCTCTTGATAATCGTGTTTATTGGAGATTTTGTAGCACACTTACTTGCAAACAGTTTGAAACAAGTTTGAGGTTGATGGATCTTAAAAATATGCTCCGTATTCTAAATTTCTCTTTGTACTCATATATATTTTATAAAATTTCTAAATTCTAACTTTCTCGTATATAATCCCAACAATATTTCGATTTATTTACTTTTAATAACCTAATATAAAAGCATATAAATTTTAAACTGAATCTCCACCAAACCACTTTCCTCCTTAACTACTCACGTTCCAAAAGCCACATACTTAAAACTGACCTACAACATGCCCCCGTAACACTTAAAAGCCAGCTCGCAAGCTACTCTGCAATAAAACTTTCACAACTTTCGACCCACGTTTCTCCCAGCTCACTCGTTGATTAACTATTCCACGCGGTAGTCGAGACGGCGAGTAAGAAACGTGAGATCAAAGAACAGCAGAGGGCAGTAGTGGTAAGAGTCCAGGGAAGAGAGTAGCTTAGCCGACGCTGTTACACGAAAATTGCATCGTCGGTTGAAAGAAAGAGGCGACGAAGACGAGAAGGGAACTGATTAGAGAAATTAACGCCGTTCGTTATCTGCGCGAAACACTAGCTCCTTCTAGCGGTGATACTGACGGAATTGCGTTTTTGCATTTGGTTCGATTCGACAAATCCCTGAATCCAAAGCTTCGACGGTCAAGGTCCCTTTTTATCCTGGAATTACGGTTTATCTTTTTGAAAGCAGATGGAATAAAGGGAATTTAGCGTGAAAGAAAGGAAGCAAAGTTAGAGATGGATCATATTGTTTTCTCGACGTGTATTGTTGATGGTAAAACGTATAGATATTCTACTGATGATTCTGAGATATTGAGAATCAATAAAATCTAAAAGATATTATTAAAGGATTGAATGAAAACTGAAAAATAATTAAGAAAATGATGTATCATAGAAAAATGAGAAAGTAAAGTACTTTTTATATAATGGTGCGTCTGATGAATGTCAGTTATTTCTACTTACAAGACTTTGAGATAATTTTTTGTATAAAAAAAAGTATAGAATTATGATTTTAACGTAGGCAAAATTATTATTGAAATATTATATTATTATTGGAATTATAACAATTTTCAGAATATAGGTTATAAGTTAATTATAACGTGGCCGATCATTGACTGATGTTTCTACTTCCAACGAGTTGTCTGAACATTGCTATGCTTATTCACTTTCGTACGGCTTGGTTACTCTTTAACTTCATTAACATTTAAATTTATTTTCACTAGACTTTCTTTAAAATCTTAAATTTTCTTTATAATAAACTCCACGCAACGATAAAAATAGCAGTACAAAACAATTTTGCCCAGAACACATGCCTTAAATGTTATTCAGGATGGTCCAGTTATGTGAATCCATCCTGTGTATAAAACATTCTTCAGTTCACCTTTACTGAACTGTCCCTCGAATCCGGCGTCTGCATTCTTCTTCCTCTTCTTCTGTCCGCTCCATGTCGCTTTCTCTCGTATGTCTGAAAAGCGGAAGGAAGAAAAGAGGAGAAGATTGCAAAGCCGGATCGGCCTCGAGGAGACCTCGCCAGCTGTTATTTCTGCATTCCGGTAAATCGAGTCGGGAATCCAATCTGCCTGTTTGCTACTGCATCCAAACTACCCTCTTCCATACCCACGCCTTCCTTTTTCCTCCCTTTTTCTCTGTCTCCATTCTCGTCTCCCTTGTTCCACGCGTTCCTCCTAGGTCTTCGAGACGGATTTTCCTTGCCGGACGGAGGAAAATTCCTGTAAAGTGATTTTTTCTTAAATGAATTTTGTATCTTCGGTTCATTTATCTCTTTGAAACGAAATTATCTTGAATATTGATTTTAAAAACCGTATTTTGCAAAGATCGTTTAAATTCATAAAGCGAATCGTTTTGTAAATAATTCTTATGCGGCAATTCGATGATTTCCGCAGACGAACAACAAAAGAAAGAAAGAGAGAGAAAGAGAAAGAGAGAGAAACGCAGAGTAATCAATCGAATAAAACAGACCTGGTTTTTCCACCTTCAAATATTGCTCTCGTTATTCTGAACATATTCGAGGTATTTGTTGTTGATGCCACTATAACTCGAATCGGCTATTAATAATCACGAACGAATTTTTGCACCCACTTCTTTCCATGAAATTGTGAAGAGGGAATCGAAACGTTTTATGGAAGACACGTTATTCGAGGAGGAAACGAATCGTTCCATGCCTACCGCCATTTTTCCTCCCATCGAACTAGAATGTTTTGATTTCTACATGGGTTTCCAAAGTTATCGTTATGATGGTGCATAAACTAGCGAGAAAAAAATGTAATAAAAGCATACCTTTTGAAGAAAAATGATCTTGCAACAAGATTTTTAATATATTCGTTCAAAGAATGTTTCTCAAAACTTCTTCCTTTTTGATATTTTCATTAATTATTCATTCTTAAAAATAATATATAATACACGTTTTACGTATTGTACATGGTACCTCATATTAGTTAAGACAAACTGAATCTCTAAAAATAATTAAAAATAACAATTTTATCTCTAATAAGACCAAAACTCAAACCATTACTCGCAGAAAGAAAAAAATCTAATTGCTGATTTTCATCACTCAAATCCTGAAAGTAAAAATAATTATTAAAATAAATAATTTTTTGGAAATTTTTAAAATTAGAAAAGTAAGACTTTTTTCAAAATTCCTAAAAAAAAAAAAAAATAGAATTTCTTAAAAGAATCTTCTCCTTCTTAATCTTTCTGAAAGAAATTTCAGAAAGATCTGGACGATTTATTTGAAATATTGGTAAAAAGAGGTATTACATTAGTATCAATGGATTAGAAGGAACGATGGACGGATCGATGGTAAACATTTCATTAAAACCCGCGGAAAGAAAGCGTGGTGGGCGTGGGTGAACGGATAATCCTTCGATAATCCGGGAATCATTCTCGGGAATGAATCGCTCTATCGATCTGAGGGAATATAATTGAAAAAGTTGTTCCTTTGCTCTCGTCGATCGAGTTGCCTGTCGTTCTCAGCCGACTTCACCTTTCCCTGTCTCGAATCAAAGGGTGAATCAAGGTGCTAGAACAGGATGGGCTGGTTGGGAGGGGTGAAGGAAGGGGGACGTGTTTCATCCTTCAACCCATTTCAAATTTCCGGCGATTTTGATAATGAAAGTTCACTGTCTCCGTCATCTCGTCGAGTTTCTCTTTTAATACGCGATTTGCAATTTGCAACTTTGTATTATATCTCTTAAAAGCATATAAAGATGATATAAAAATATATTGAAAATTTTAACGAATATTTAAACTATTGATAATTAATGAGAAATTAATGAATATACATAACACTTGGATTTCTAATTAAATTTGAAATATAACTTTCCTATGATATTAATCTTGAAATAAAATGATAAAAAAAAAAATAATAAAAGTTCGTTAAAACGCGATATTCCTTTCATACCGACTTTGATAAGTTATTACGTTCTTTTCTTTTGTGTATGTATATATGTACATATATGTATATGTGTGTGTATATATGTATGTGTTTACGTTATGAATTTCGACTTCCACTATTCACACTGCCCACAGGGAAATCCAAACCTCATCTTCAAAGTCGAACAACTTATTTGGAGTTTCGCTATCGCGAATTTCAATTCACCTTTCCTACAATAAAATTCGCCACACGTATGGATTTTAACACACTGAACACATATATAGAAGAAATGCAATTCGAATTCGTAATTCGAGGTTAGGCAACATAGTTGCACACGAGCGTATACACAGAAAAGAGAAATTCGTGTAACACAGTACGTAATGCACGTAGAAACGGTGGTTGACGATCGACGAGAAATGAGAACGAAAACGACGCTACGGTTTGCTCTTGATGCTAACGAAATAAGGTCAGTTCACAGTTCACTGCAACTCAATTTCCAACGATAGTTACGTAACGAGCAGCGTCGATCTCGTGAGGACACTCCTTCTTTTCTAGTTATTTCGCAGTACACGGTATCTGTAACCAGAGTTAGTCTATTTTTGTATAGTTGCGTGCAAATCACCGAAATATAGAAATCGCATGCATACTTTTTCACGTGGAAGAGACAGTGATTTATCCCTCGCCAGTGACACGTGGAATCAAACAACCGATGATCGTAATTGGAATTACATTTTTGGAGTTTTTCATCTTATTTTCAACTTTTTTCTTTCATTCTTTTTCCTTTGTCTAAAGAATGATGAATCAATGGTAAATTGATAGAATCTAAAAGAAAGTTTTGAGAGAGAATAATTGTTTTTTATTTTGGTATTTCTTTTTTAATTGTTTCCATTGTGATAATTAAAACAAAATAATATACATAAAGAAAAAATAATCATGAAAATAAAATATGTGACCGATAAAAATCAACTTTTAGCTCGATATAGATAGATCTGTTAATCACAATCAAAGATCATCCTGACAAATATACATATCAATCGTCGATGCACTAATGGAACTCGACAATGTCATGCACGTGGGAATTCTATTTGCCGGCCCATGAATCCAACCGGATGACTGGATTGGAAAAGAAAATATTACTCTGCACATAAATTACTATCTTTGTCAGTATGACAACGACTTTGCGTGTGATTGGATGGTTTTCACTACTGCCGACCATGTGATTCCTGCGCGGAAATACTATTGCACATGCAATAAGAGATGTCCAATAAATCAAAGAAATGCAACAAAACAGATGAAAAAAAAGCTTTGAAAAAAAAGAAAGAGAAATAGACGAATATACAGTGAAATATTAATGATCAAAATGTGATTTTCTATTTGTCAAATTATTCGATGATAATGCATGAATTCAACTGAAAACACAAAATGATAAGCTGCATTGATAAGTCAAGATATTATTAGACAATGCATTGTATTGTAAGTAGTAGAGAAAGGTATCAGTTATGATAATTCTTGGTTGGGAAAAAAATTTTACTGTGAGATTTATTATTATTAATTTTAAATTTGATGTTCTTCTTATTTGAAAGATGTGATAAATATCATCAAGATCATCTTAAATATCTCGTTAATTTTTTATTATAGAAAATAAATGCCG
Organism: Apis cerana; assembly: GCF_029169275.1. Lineage (NCBI taxonomy): Eukaryota > Metazoa > Arthropoda > Insecta > Hymenoptera > Apidae > Apis > Apis cerana. The sequence goes on from NC_083857.1 coordinate 12,759,379, forward strand.
GAAAAAGTATTATTTAATTGAAAGAAGCAAAAATTATAATAGTTAAAACACTTATATCTGTACTTTTAACCTCTTTTATTGAAATTTATTTCCTCTTCAATCTAAAGCTAATGTTTTTGTTCATATATAAATTGAGTACATATATAGATTGTCATGAAAGAGTATCGAGTGTTCTGGTTCTTTTACAATCTCATTAACATTGAGTATATAAATAATATCAGTTGAAATTATATTTGTAGAGTGTTACCATAAATATAGCATATTGGTATTTTAATGATCATTGCAAATTCAAATGACAATTGTTTAACTATGATTGTTTATTTTTAAGAATTTGCTTTATATAAACTATAATGATATATAAGAAATCACATAATATGAATTTATAGAGAAAATCATAATATGCGCGACAGAATCTTTGTAATAAAAGTCGCATATTCTATACGTTTATGGCTTCTTTCCATTCGAATACACATAGTATATACATAAATAGAAATGATTTATACTTATATTAGAATTCTATGAAAGCATTATGCTTTCACGCAATCTTATTTTTATAGCAAAGAAAAAATCACTTTTTTTTACTCACTAAATAATTAAAGGTTAGGTTATGTTCTCATAAATAATCTTAAGAATACAGAGAATAATTTGAACAAAATATTGTTCAGACTTTTTAATCTATTTGCTCTCGCAATAGAAAGATACACTCCATCATTCGCAAAGAACAAATTTTATCTTGTCTGCTCATCAATTATCGACTATACGTATTAAATACAAAAGACGCGGTCTTTGTCATTCGGATTGCCATCTTGAAAAGTTACTAAGAGAGGTCGCTTCATGGTTATCTAGTGTCCCGTGTAATTCGAAAGCGATTGTTTAAATTTATGAAGCCATTAGGACATCACGGTACATTCGGCCAAAGCCTTGTTCCTGATTCCTCGTGCAATAAAAGAGTCGCGTTACAGCGGTATTTTGTCTGAAGTGGTAGCCACCTACATTAAGAATATAACAAGTTGATTGCGTGCACTTTTGTTGTATAGATAAAATATATACACGTATTTTTCTGTATACGTGCACTTGTATTTATAAAGAAAGCTGGCCAACGATGGTACTACAACTTTCTTATACGCGATATAATATCGTGGTGGTCGAGACGAATATTGAATCGAGAAGAATATTGAAATTCTTTCGAGTGTCATTCTTGATGCCATTCTTTGCAAGATCAAATGGATTTTATAAATGTGGAAACGTTTAGCTTTTAAAAACGAAGTTTTCACCTTCATATATTAAATAATCCATATATTCATATGAATTTAATTTTTTCAAAAGTATTATTCATAGACATGAAAATGATATAAAGAGGAATTTGTTTATTCTGAAACAGAAATGACTCTCTTTGACATTATTGACATATTCCTGTTAATGGTTAAAGGGCAAACTCTGTTTTCTTTTCAGCAGTGAGCTCGATGCGGCCGATAGACAGCACGAAATGCGTGGTGGTCCAAGACGTGAAGGCTGTCACTCATGAGAACGCGCACGTTCACGACCCGATATCAACGCAAATACCCACCGAAGGTAAATATCAGGCGGTATCAATTTGCATCCACTATACATGATGTAAATACTCCGATGTACGACGTCTCGCGGTAATTGCTTTTGGGAGACGTCTGCCGCGTTCGAATGGCTTCCCCTGTCCTGATATCGGCCGTCTCGTACATAACTATACAATGGCCGCATCGAGAATAATATCGGTTCCGATGTGTACCTACATTCGTTGAGTTACACTACTGGTATGCATTTGTCGCAAGACTATGAGCCATTAAATTGCGCGACAAACGTTCAAACGGAATCAAAATTAACGGAGAATTTAATACAATACGTACAACGTGATATAGATATTATTGAAATTGAAAAGAATACTAACAAATACCATAAATAGAATTTTAAAAACCGGAATAGTTTTTAGCCATTAAAATATTGGAATTTCAACAATACTTTCCCTTGGAACAATATCCGAATATCTCTTGATACTTCTCTATAATACTTAGAATTGCAAATATACATTTACAAACATACAATAATCGAATTTCTCTTCTCTTCACGCAGAGTCGTTACCGACAAGCACTGCGGAGCACTCGAGTGCGTCGGACAGCGCTGGGGACCAACAGAGCGATCCTCAGATTCAGCAATCAGCCCAGCAATGGCCGGCGGTGCTCGAGCTCCAGGCGTACAACGTGGCTCACTCGGCCATGATCCCGCCTTACCATTTCTGGAACACTGAGTTCCGGAACAAGCAGCCTGCCTTCATCCGACTGAATCTTACTCTGCCCTGGGGCGCGAACTTTGCCGTCTACGGGAGGCGAAATGTCGCGCCAAGTGTCACGCAGTATGATTTTGTGGAATTTGTGAAAGGTGGTAGAGTGGATCACAGGTTGAAAAGAGATACCAGTTCGGAGGCGGTCAGTTTCATGAAAACGGCGGCGACAGAGGCTCGATCTGGTGACAGTCGCTCGTACCAACATGTGCTGATCAAGAGAACGATCGTGGAACCGATGATGGTGAACGTTAGCTTGCTTCAGTATCTGGATACTGGACGTTGGTTCCTTTCGGTGTATAACGATGAGTTGCAGCCATACAAGGTCACCCTGGTCGTGACCGAAGCCGAGGGTGTATCGACAACCTGCCCGAACGACTGTTCTGGAAGAGGATCCTGTTATCTTGGAAAATGCGACTGTATCGATGGGTATCAGGTGCGTAGAAATTCTCAGGTTTCTTGGAAGGCTTAAGTTTGCAAGATTGAGACGTTAAGGAGTTTTGAAGATCGATTTTAATTAAGAATATATTGCATTAAAATATTAATTCTAGATTTAATTTTTTTTTTTACGAAATTTTAAACAGTTTACTACTCTATATATTTGATATATTTCCGTACAATATTCGATGTGCAAAATTTATGTTGAACTATTCATCTATACGATATATACTCCCCTTGTTAGTCCTCGACTGATGAAGTGAAATACCCGTTACGTAACGGGTAAGGTAAGGTCATTTTAATCAGGATCAAGTGGATAGCTAAAATATATACGCTTCAACTAGATAAACATATGGCCATATTCACATATTAATATTACGTTAATTGATTACGAAACTCTAAGATTAATATAATAAATTGTTATTGCGATTATATGCACGTATAATGTTTCAAAAGAATAAATGTGAAATTCATTAACTTATTAATTATCTTAATAAGTAACTTATCTTAAGAAGATTTTAATATTATTTTAAATTACATGTTTCTATAGTTCTGAAGATAAATTCACAAGCGTTTATTTCTAAAAATCGAAAGAATGGATGCAACCTAACCTCGAAAAAATAATTTAAGAACGTCATATCGTAATATCAACTGACAATAATTTTAAAGAATAACATTTGTTCGAACCAGAATCTCTAAAATCCAGTGCCACAAATCTTGCACACAATTGTATTATTGAATCTGAAACGATTCAATTCCGTCCATCAATACTATTCTCGCGTAACGGTTCGGAAAGAATTACTTGCACATTGATCGAAGCGATTAGATCGCGAAATGGTGTCGCTAACGTCGCTCGTCGATCATATTTATGAAAGAGGAGAGAGAGAGAGAAAGAGAGAGAGTAAAAGATAATAGAAGAACCGATAAAAATTTTCAGGGAGCCGATTGCAGTAAAAGCGTGTGCCCGGTACTGTGCTCGTCTCACGGACAATATGGTGGCGGTATGTGCCATTGCGAAGACGGCTGGAAAGGTGCCGAATGTGATATACCATTAGGAGACTGCCAAGTTCCTGATTGCAATCAACACGGACAGTGTGTTAGAGGATCTTGTGTATGTAATCCTGGATGGAAAGGCGGTTTCTGCGACGAACGTAAGTTAAAAAACATGTCTGGTTATTACACAATGTAGATACATTTAACAAGTTTATCGTGCGAGTCGAGTTAAAGTTACCATTTTCATATAATAAATAGATATAAAATATGAATTCAGAATGGTGTGGAACATTTAAAGTAATTATATCATAGAGAGAGGTTTAAATGCAAGATAACAAAAAAAAATATTCTAATTTCATAATGGAATTGCTCAATAAAAATGCTAACGACTTTAGCGTAGAAGAGGGTAAAGATAAACGAAATAAGGAGAACGGGGAAGTTTAGTTAGGCGAATGATCCAAGTCTGCGTTCGACGTCTAGTAACGACCCCTTAAAACCAATTGTTTAACCGGCTTCTCGCTTACCCTTGAGTTAAGAACGTTCCTAATGATAAAACCATCCAGAACGAAAATTACTTTGCTAAAAACATAGATTATCCAGGATATATGCGTTCGTGATTAAAAAGATTAGTTTTATGCTATGACCAATTAATGAAAATTATCATTTTATATCTTTATAATTATTTCATATTTTACTAGTTTATTGATTTTTCTTATCTGTAATAATTAATCATTGGAAGAATTAGGTAACGTATTCGATAATTCATATTCATTTTCTGTTACTTTTTATTTCTCAAGAGGATAAGAACAATTTAAAAAGAGTAGATTTTTACTTATTCTCGTGACACGCTATACATAGAAATAATAAAGGAAAAGAAGAGGAACGGAAATGGAGCAGGAAAAAATGAATATCACGGGACACGGAATTTAAATGTACTCTTAAAACGTCTCAGATAGATCCAACTTTTGAGTTCATTAAGGGTAACATTGTACTTAAAACGTGTGCGCGCATGCGCAATGTGTCACGCCATATTTTAGCATTAAAAATGAGCAGTGGAAACGCGTACAGCTCGCGGATGAACGTTTACCTCCTAACGTCTATTTCTGCGTCGGATGTTGTTTCTTCATATTTGTCACGCCGCCATTAATTTCACCATAATTCAACCGTACGTCCTGCCCTTTACTATACCAGACAGATTCAAGGTATTAGTAATGCACGTTCCCTCGTACGCCAGCCGAGCGTATACCGCACGTCTCTGTGTATAACCTATAATTAATGCACGTTCCCTCGTTGAATTTACATATGGGTCAACCATCGCCGCAATTCAAGTGGACGATTAGTTTCGTACTATTTAATGGTTGTTTTAATCCTTTCTAAGAGCATCTTGGCATTATTTTTGATTTAGTATCATCGCACTTTGAAAGGATCGATGTGAAAGTGCTTTTTCTGTCATTTTTTTTTTCGCGTGTGATAGTTACAATTGGAATTAAAAATACAGTTATAATTAATATAATTACAATTATGTTTAACGATTTATAAATTGCACATCTCTTAAAATCTTCAACTCGTCCCATGATTCTACGTTTAAAAAGAAGAAATAAAATTTGAGTTAAACGCCTCACAAGTGTTCTTTGCCAGACCTATTCCGCAGAAACATGGACGGAAAAATGACGTTGTTGAAACGAATGGGGAAATTATTCGCGGGAAAAGGGACGCTTTGTCTCTGACATTCTCACGATTTCGTCGTAACGCCTCTTTCCCTATCATTCTTCGACAAACGATGGGGGGATATTCGTTTCGCATTAAAGTCTACCATTGATATCACGATCGAGGATGCATTTGTTTGACGATTAGGTGGCTAGAATTCGAATCTAATTTGTTATCTGAAAACGTAATGTGATATTTAAACGAATTATATTTACAACTGTGAATATTTGTTACTTGTTCATAAATCATACATTTATATGAACTTTTTCACTTTATACTTCATACGAGTTGTCAAATATTGTCAAAAGATGGCTGGTATAACAGGTCCCGGTGGTGTATAAGGTGAATGGTAACGTACGACACATTGCCGGGACGCTTTGGAATTAAGTTTCATAATTTCCCCGGGGCAGCTGGAATCCACGGGAATAATGCAATTGTTCCGATGCCATAATTTAAAAAGTTAGCTCATTCGTCGGTGCCCAGGGCACAATCGCCGATGCCCATCCCCTTTAGCGGCTTTCTCTCAAAAGACGCTCCAAAACAAAGCTAAGTGTAGACTATTTGTACTACTTTCCTGAAATTGAGCACAATAGTCTAGGTTAGATTAAACATTTGATATATTTCATAACATTTGATAATTCGTATAATTGAAAAAAAGAAATATACTTTCGAAATTTGTCAATAATAATGACGATGAGTGCTTGTCGATAATATTAGGTTATGTTAGATTATCCTGAAATTGAGCACAACAGTCTAGGTTAAATATTTGATATATTTGATAATTCGTTATATATATATAACTGAAAAAAAGAAATATATTTTCGAAATTTGTCAATAATAATGACGACGAGTATTTGTCGATAATATTAGGTTATGTTAGATTATCCTGAAATTGAGCACAACAGTCTAGTCTAGATTAAATATTTGATATATTTGGATAATTATATATATATATATATATATATATATATATATATATATATATATATATATATAACTGAAAAAAAGAAATATATTTTCGAAATTTGTCAATAATAATGACGACGAGTATTTGTCGATAATATTAGGTTATGTTAGAAGTTTGTCATAATGCTGATAATGAGTGTTAGGTTATGTTAGATTAGATTAAGAATTTTAGATTCTTATATATATATAACTGAAAAAAAGAAATATATTTTCGAAATTTGTCAATAATAGTGACGATGAGTGCTTGTCGATAATATTAGATTATGTTAGAAGTTTGTCATAATGCTGATAATGAGTGTTAGGTTATGTTAGATTAGATTAAGAATTTTAGATTCTTATGGAATAATAACGATTAATCTTACCAACATATATTTTTTTAAACAATAGACTGTAAAAAACAACAAACAATAATTAACGATAAATTCCAGCTGATTGTCCTGATCCGAACTGCAGTGGCCACGGCGCATGCGTTGCCGGTAAATGCTATTGCAAAGCAGGCTGGCAGGGTGAAAGGTGCAACCAGGTCGATCAGCAGGTGTACCAATGCCTACCCCGTTGCTCTGACCACGGCACGTACGATCTCGAATCCGGAAGCTGCGTCTGCGAGGGACACTGGACCGGTGTCGATTGTTCACAACCAAGCTGTGGCCTCGATTGCGGGCCGCACGGAACCTGCGAACAGGGTCTTTGCAAGTTAGTACGCGTTCTGCATTGCATTCACTGTCGCATGCGGCTGCTATCGTCCTTCGCGAATTTAAATTTAATTATCCGGACGCGTACGTATTCAGTAGGAAAAGTGATGCGTGTAGTCCTTCCTCTTAACCTCGTTTCTCAATCTGCTATATTAGAGAAATACATTTCTCGAATTGAAAATAAATGTATCTAAATTATACAGAATTTAATCAAGATTTTCTAGCAAAAAAAAAAAAAAAGGAAATTGAAAAATATCGAGGGATCTTAACTCTATAAGTTATTAATTATTGAAAAAGGCATAATATTAAATTACGATTCAACGTTAAATTGAAATTAACTTGAGAATAAATAAGAGACGTTGCGTAAAAAGGGATAAAATAAAAAGAAGGGAAATTCGAAAGTGGCGGAATCCTAAGCAGGGGGGAGTAGGGGTGGCGCTTAGAGTGCAGGGGCTAAAAATGAGTAAATTGCCGGCGAGATCGGAGGCACGAAAAGTCGGAGGCTAAGGAGGTGAAAAATTGCGAGAAAAAGGCTCTGTCTTAGGAGTGGCCGCCAACTTATCACTACTCGGGAGGACCGTCCCCCCTTCCCACCTTCCCTTCCCTTTGTCAGAATCAAGGACGCGAAAGAGGATCTCTTTTCTCATATTCTAAAGCTGGCGCCTCTCTCTCGTCCCCTCCGCTCCCGAGAAAGAGCGTCTGCAAGCGCAAAAAGTTCCCACCGCGGATGACGAGTTCGGAACTTGGCGGAACCCGTGTCCTTTCCCCTTCTCCCCTCAAGGATTCCACGCGGAGGGAATCAATTTTGCATTTGGGAGATAAAGCTGAGTGCATCCCTCCCAATAGGGATTGTCCACGACACTTTCGGAATATTATCTTGAATCGCGCGTTGCAATCTCTTGGAACTGGATTCTGATTTCTTGAGGGAGTGAAAAGAGGACGTATATAAAATTTTGAAAGAATCTGGAAACGCGATCTTGAGATGGTATGTTTAAATCTTAAGATCGCCGAGATTAAAGATTTAATCGGTGCTTAAGATTAATTGAAGTTTAACGAGACGGATTTATTTTCGATATGGTTGAATGTTTGATTAAAATTTCATTGTAATGCTGTAATTATTATGGGAGAATTGGAATTGAATTTTCAATGGTTGAGGAAAATATGGGTTTTAGGTGCAACGATGATTGGACTGGCACGAAATGTGATCAGAAACCGTGCGATCCACGATGCGCGGAACATGGCCAGTGCAAGAATGGAACTTGCGTGTGCAGTCAAGGATGGAACGGACGACATTGCACGCTGCGTAAGTAAAATATTAACGATATCCATAATGGAGCATTTAAATTTATTATTATGGATACTTGATCCTATAAATTATGGAGTCTTCTTAAAATTAAAGCTTTAAGTAATCATCGTTTTATTAATTTTGTTACACGGTATTTATCTAAAATGTAATATTATTGACACTAAAATAAGTAGAAGAACTCAACGCTCTCTCAGGCAAAGAAGTATGAGATTATATAATTAGCAAAAAATTAATCAATCATATTTAAAATTTAAACACTTACTCTTATTCGTGTATTCTACAAATCAATTTTTATTTACTTATTTTTGTGCCTTATGTTATCTAAAAAAAAAAAAAAAAACACGTGCATTTAAAAAGATATATAACATATAACCTATATTAAAATATCAAAACTAAAATATTTCAATTTTCATCTAGGTTTAAGTTTGAGCTCAAAGTATTTATTACAAATCGATGATGGCATTTTAATCGAGAATCGTTTCAATAGAAATGTAATTTTTTCCGAACCGATAGATATATATGTATACATTCTATCACGAAATCACGTGTATCGTTTATTTCTCGAATGGGTAGTATCGGTTTTCAATTAACTTCGATCGTTGCCCCGATATCTTCAATTAAAACATTCTCTTGACAGCTGGATGCGAGAACGGATGCAGCCGGCACGGACTGTGCACTCTGCAAGATGGCGAATATAGTTGCGAGTGTTCAACCGGTTGGGCAGGCAGGGATTGTAGCATACGATTGGAAATGGAATGTAATGACTTTATTGATAATGATCAGGGTAAGTAAAATATATTGAAAAGCAAAAGGAACGAAAGGAATATTATTATTATCAAGTAATTTCTCTATTTAACGTTATTAATATTTTTCCTATTTGTATATAAAATTTGAACAAATCGAAAAATTCCATTAAATTTTAAAAAAATTTCAGCAAAGTTAAGTTAAATTCTCTTCTCTTCGATTTCAAAGGAAATTTCATAGAAAATTTATCAGAAATTAAATTATCATTAAATTAATTTATCAGAATTATTAGAATAATAATCAAAACGAAGTTTATAATTTTTAATTACGTTTTATTTGGTGAACAATTTGATCCAAAAAGCACTGTTTCTCAGATGGCATGATGGACTGTTCTGACAGCGAGTGTTGCTCGCACGCAGCTTGCGCAGAGCATATCATGTGCCTTACTAGTAATAATCCCGTGGACGTCCTTCTGCGTAAACAACCGCCCAGCGTGACCGCGTCCTTTTATCAACGCGTGAAATTCCTCGTTGAGGAGAACAGCGTACAAAGCTACGCTCATATGAACGAGTACACCGAAAGGTAAGATCGATCAATTCTTCTCATACGGTTTTCACATTCAATCAAATCATTATAATATTTATAGATGAACGCTTAGTTGTATATATACTTTATTTTTACGATGTCTAACAGGATAACTGCGTTTAGGCGTGCGAGCGAGCGAGTCGTTGCTCTATCGGTCAAGTGAAATTTTTCTTCATTCTCTTCGAGAAAATCTACTTTATCAACCGATTGAATGGAAAGATTATTAATTATATTGGTTATGAAAGGGAAGACTTGAACGTATCACAGATTCTGGAAATTAAGAAATTTTATTGGAGGGAAAGAAATCTTCAAAGTTTCGTTTCGATAAAAAAATTATATGTAATTAAAGTTATTTAAAATTTTTGGATGGTTCCCTTCTTATGGAAAAGATTTATCTTTGTAATTATTGGAAGAATTAATTTCTTTAGTATTAAGATCTTAAAAAAAGAATTACTATTTTTATACAATTTTTAAATTAAAGCTAAAATATCTAAATTGAATTGCCACTGTTAAAATTTTATAATTTTCAAGATTTATAAAGTTTGAACAAAATTCGAATAATATTAATTTTTAATCACAACAACGACTGGCTCGTTCGACGATCATCGATACACGTTATGTTGAACTAACGAAAAGATAAAAATAGAAGGAAAAAGGAAAAACATATAGAAAGAGAAACATATAGCATAGCTGCGTGACATAGTTTCTGGCCTTTCACAATTTTCGAATGCGTTTTACATATTACGCGGCTGTTACTTTCCTCGTTTTTATCATCCACGAGAACTGCGCAGATCATTGATTTCATTCAAAAAGGGATATTTTTTTTGTTTGTTTGTCCGTATGGCACGTACGTGATGTGTTTCACATAAAATAGCTCGAGAAATATATGTATACACACATGTGCAGTGTGTGTTACATACATGTAGAAAAACAAAATGTGAGAGAAGCACATCGCATCATTCGAGAAACGTGTTTGAATACACACGGACGATGATTCCGCTCAAGAGTTTTATTTACATGGTCCATTTTTTCGAAGCTTCGCGATGGGGATATCGTTGAAAAATTCTTCGTAACACAATTTTTACAGATTTCTGTATTTCGATCTATCTTTACGATCGAATTATGAAATCGTTTACATTATTTACATTCGTTAAATATTTCACGAATTATTATACAATTAAATAATTAAAAAATAATATCTTGATTATTAAATTTGTTTGCATATTATATTTCCAGTTTGAAATATTTGTTATTAATCATTGTTCTGTTTTTTTTTTTTTTTAAATAAATATTACATCGTAAAAAATATTATAATATATATCGTTAAAGATTAGAATAGAAAAAAATGTGCGATTTAAAAGAATTCTTTTCTTAAATTTTGATTTTTCTTCCGCTCGAACGTTTTCCCCATCGTGAGCGATTTTTCAGTGACGAAGAAAGTGTTGAAAAAAAAAAAAAAAGAAAGAAAGAAAGAAAAAGAAAAGATTCAATTTGATTCACTTGTATAGCCATGCCAAACAATCGGGTGTATCCGTGACAGCTGAATTATCAAGAGAGCCCCCGGTGGGTGACAACCCTGCCAACCCTCTGACTATCCTATTCCTCGTGTTTCACCCCCTCCCTCCCCCGAATACCGAATGCGTCAGTGATCATCTCGGAAACATTGTCGATCAAAGGTGCTTTCCTCGCGTGCAACATCTGATATTAATTAACTTGCAATTCACTTCCGTATCACGCGATGAATCTTCACATTTTGTGATGTGAATCTTGTGATGCGAAAGTTTCTTCGAATCGCACTTTGAAAATCTTCCGTTTTGGAGAATCGAGTGACATCTTTTTTTTAAAATATTAAAATATTTTTAATAAAGCATTAAATGAAATATTAAGTGAGATATAGATCAGAAGAAAAATTATTTGTTTATTAAAGAGACGAAATTTTATTATTAATAAATTTATTAAATAGCATTAATTGTGCGAAAGAATTTGAATCAATTCACGAATCACGTTAAAAATTGCTTAAATTTCACATAATTGATCAATATTATATTATTCCAATTAATTTACTTATATATTATTATTTTTAAAGAATATACTATTCTTCGCATAACATAACCTCTAAAGTGGAAAAATTATTTTGGTTATGAGCGATATATTCGTTCAATTTTATCTTAGGATACGTACAGAATTAAACAAAAACAATACATTACGTTGGTAATTCGCTAAGTGAATAAAAGCATAGACCGAGAAAGTCTAGTCTGGCGTGTTCACGGTCAGCATCCTTTGTTCAACACTGATGAAGATTTGCTCGGGACGCGTGCTGGCCGACGCATTGGCGCGGCAGCGAGCGCATTTCGGGGGATTCGTGTATTTTGTCTAGTGTTTATCCTCTGTGTGTACCCTTGCCACCACCAAATCACCATTCACCCTACAGCCGAAGATCGAAAGAGGCTCCGTTTTACGTACAGACTATTGTGAAGTACAGACCAAAAAAAAAAGAAAAATAAAAGAAAAAAAAAATGTGTCGAAATTAAAGATTTAGAAACGAGAAAGAAAATAAAACGGAAGAAAGGAATGAAAAAATGAAAGAGATTGAAAAAAAAAAGTCTGCACACGGAGAAAATATTCTAGAGACTCGATTTTCGGTATTCTCGATCGACTGCTGTGGATTAAGTTTCCCGCGTGAAGCTTTTTTTCTTTTTTACATGTACAGCTTTCAGGCATCGCGTTGTTTGAACAAAACAAGAAGTGTATTTTACCTTAGAACGGTAACGCGATAAGCAGACCGTGTCGTTTTCCAAATTTCTCTTGTGACTTACCAGCTATTTCGGCCATTTTTTTATAAGCAGTTCACCGACATTGGGAAATTCATAGATAAAGCGCAAGGGGACGCTCGAGTCGCGGCACTCGCCTAACCTAAACATTACGAATCCAACTTGTACAATTAATTCGGTTATTAATTCGTTCAGATGTGAACGATGAAACGAAATTAACGGAGAAACGACGAATTCCAAGAGTCGATCGTCCCCGAGTAAAATTATTTCTAGAAATGGTAGACACAAGTTTGAAATCTGTCGCGGTTCGGTCGCTTTTCTCGTGCGTCCATTCACTCAATTTCTACGTTTTGAATCGAACGTTATTCGTACGATACACCGCAGTTTCAGTGTGTGTCCGAGAAAGAGATCTACGGAGAGCAGAACACAATTTTATTTTGATGTTGTGGTGTATGTGCTACTTTCGTCGACATTAATCGCGTTAGCTTTTTCCAAGCATGTTTGCTGCCATCTTGAAACACCTTTTTCACTTCGAGTGGATAAAAAAAAAATATTTGAATTTTATTCAACAACTTTATTTGCGATTCTGATATCTGGGCACGTTTTATCGGTTGGAGGAATAGCATAAAAGCTTGTACGATCTGCTTTGAAATATGAATTGAAATGGAAACTTGTTTTTGATATAAAAGTTTAAAGAGAAAAAGAACTTATTAAATTAATATGTAAATTACGGTTGAAAATAATTCTTTGTAAATAAAGCAAGTCAACTTTATACATAACGTTATAATTTTTTTTTTTTTTTGGAAAAAGCGTAATTAGATTCGCGTTTTGTTAGAACAATCGCGTAACAAATTGTACAAATACAAATTGAATTATTATATTGTACGTGTTTATTACTTTTTTAATTAAATTATAGATGGGATGAAGAGAAAAATTTAACTTTGACAAGATGTCAGGAAAAGTGGTTTATGATATAATTCTAGAAATTAAGATTAAAGGCGAGCTTTTATTTCAACGAAAGCATAGAAAAATTGGTAGAGGAGAAATTCATATAACAAAAGCTTTATATTTCCTTGAATCAACAACATTTAATTATATTTTATTTTTCAATTAATTTATGAAAAAAATAATTTCAATTCAAAATTTCAATTATTTTTTAAACAAATCATTGTATAAACTTATTTTGCTTGCCTTTTTTTTATAATAAATGATTTTTAATATTGAAAACAAAATATGAAATAATTATAAATTATTTACTTTTCAATATTTATATTTAATAAATTTATATAAAAAATAATAAAAATAACGTATGAATTTTTTCAATAAAATTTATATAAAAAAACAAATAACTTCAATGTATATGATATCTTTGAAGCAAATTCATAGTTGACTGATATTTACATAGAATTAATTAATTATAACAATAATACTTACACTTTTCATTCTAAAATCGATTCACTTGTCCAAAAATCAATTTACAATTTATTGGCACAATCTAAAATTAATGTGAAATTAATTCGATCACTCGCGATACAAATAATTCGAGGAATGGAATAAGGCGCGTTTTCAATGGAACGAAAACGAGAAAACCCCTAGACTCTTCCTGCCCCCTTCGCTCTCTTCTTTGAAATAGAATCTCGAGCGGACAACAGGCAGCGTACAAGTATCCCTGTGAATCAGAAATTCAGGCTGGCATCAGGATTGCTCGGACAGAGCGTAATCAATATTCGAAGATCGTCTGCCAACATGGCAGTCCAGGCTCTGATGGAATTTCTCCTCATTGTCAGTTCCAAGCTTGGCTTCCACGGGCAACGCGATAAGAGGATCCTTCCGTTACTCCCGACTCACTCGATACGAGACGAATCTCGAATCGACGTTGAGTCGACAATGTTGGATTCCAAACGAAACGACGCGAGTCTCGTTAACACGTGTGCATTATCCGTTGCATCGATTATGAGAGAAGATATTCGAGCTCTCCATCTCTTTCTCTTTTTATTCTATACATTACAAATACATATATATCTAATATATATATGTATATATATATAATTATTTATTTATTTACATGTTATTTATATTACATATTTATAATATAAATAATATAAAAATACATACATAAATATTTATATATATATTATACATATATATATTTAGATATATACATATATAATCGTATATATACAAATGTGTGTGCGTAGTTTCCAACTTGTGTCTGTCATGTATTACCACTCTATGTTGAATGAGTCTGCGAGTGACTGTATTCATGTTGCGTGACTGACGAAAACCGTGTGTGTGATGGGTACGCTTGATTAGTGTGTGTCTACGTCTATTGTTTCTGTAACGGCGTGCGGAACATTGCGATGGAGCATTCGATTTTCGCCGCGGAACTCGCAAGTACGCGATAAAACGTTAGCGCGAACGTGTAATGGGTGGGGGAATATGGGCGTGGTGGGGATGAACTCCTTCGAAAGTTAACCATCGGTCGTAACGTACGTAAAAAGCAATATCGTATGATGGGGCGGTAGATGGCGCGAAAATTTGAATGAAAAACGACGTGGTAAAAGAAAAAGAAAAAGAAATCGATGCAAATGCGAAATAAACGATTGCTCGCGCAATGCTGCGTACGCGCGTCCGTTTTTTTGCCCGCAAACGCGGGTTCTGTGACCGTGGTAACGCCCTTTCTTCTCGTTGGTTTTTTCCCACACGTAGTACGTTCTGGAGTTCCTTTACACCGCGGTAAGTTGCAGCTCTCTCGCTAATCGTTCATTAATCCAAAAGAAAAAAAAGTTTTTTTTTTATGAACTGAAAAAAAAAAATTGAAAAAAGTACCATCTATTTGCTCGTTTCGCTCGTAACATTCATCTTATATGTTTTTTCGTATGTCCCATTATATGTAATCTATCTATATATTTATACGTATGTTCATACCCTTAGCCTGCGTATCACGTCTCTCTTTTTTCTCTGTTTCCCTTGTTCAGTTATCATTTTTTGTCTATGTCTTTGTCTCTTTATATATATATATATATCTTCGTTTGATCTTATTCTCGCTCATCCCATATGTATTTCTTCTGTTTTATTATCCCTATAACCAATGTTTTCGATTCAGTTACGTTGCCAATTATATTTTGCCAGTGTTTGATCATAACCTCGCTTATTCGACTCATTTCTACATATTCCCGAATCTTCTGTATTCCGTTTTCAATCGCCTGTCTGTCGTCTTTTTTGTGTTTTCATTTTATTATTTTTCTCGCTCAATCATTCTTTTTTCTTTTTTTTTTCTGTATTTGTCTATCTTGTCTATCTACCTGCGTATTGTTTGTCATTTTTGACCTGACGGCTGCCGCTTATAATTCGCGTGAAACAAATATACGATCAATGATTCAGCATTTTCAATTTTATCTTTATGCGATATGGGAAATATCAATGTTTAATAATAATTTATTAATTGAAATTTACATTAATTTATTGAATTTTAATTCTAATTGTATTTGTCTTACCTTTATACTACTAGAAATTATATTGGAACCTTATTCGATCGATAACAAAATAAATCTATGTTATCCTTAGATAAGAAAAATTTGAACTTAAAATCAGTGGAAATCGCGAATATATGGCTACAGCTAAAGGGTTATTATTCTCTTCACACCTACATTGAAAGTACAATCGTATCGAATTGTCTCTGTGTTATCTGTGATATGTCGTCGGATGATCGTTGTCTATAACCCTGCTCTTATCCGCCCTCTCTCTCTCTCTCTCTCTCTCTCTCTCTCTCTCTCTCTCTCTCTCTCTTTCTCTCTCTGTTTTGTTTCGTTTCGTTCCGTTCTTTCTCTGTTGTTCTGTTTATGTATTGTCATCTTGTCCTGTTTAGCGCTGAGTTCTTAGCTATTATTACTACGATTATCCTGATATATAACGTAACCGGTCATAAACCAAGTAATAGTATGTTTGAGAATCGTGTCATTTTTTACGTAACAATATCCTGTCTGGTCTTGTGTTGTTTTTTGTGTTGCCAGGCTTGCACTTTTTTATGTACGTTGTGTATTTCATAAGCCCTTGTCGAATTTGTCTCTAGTGACTTTTTGCCCCCTAGCATCTTATACACGAACGCTGACTTTATTGCGCGCCTCTTGCGTCAAAAACATATATATTCTTGCGTTCCATTTTTTTGTTCAATTGTTCCTTTCCGTCGTTTGTCGATTATTAACCTAATAATATAAAATAAACATCATCATATAACATTTTTATTTATGCATAATAGATATTTATACACAAGCGGTGGAAGAGATCTAATAATCGTGATATATAAAATAAAATCAAATGTAAAACGATGACGATGAAAATGAGAATGAGAAAAAAAAAACAAGTTATAATGTATTGTTCCGAATCGACGGATCGGCAATAATTACGAAATCGGAACCGTTCAATACACAGCTTTATGATACATGATATGATACGAAGGACCTGAACGACCAATCCCTCCCTTGTCCCTTGTCTACGTCTGTTATCACCTGTCTACAATGTGCCAATAACCCCGTTACACCAAAGCCCTGTGTCTGTCTTTAACCGATCCGTGCTATCTAACCCACCGAAAGTTATAATCTCATAACAGAACACGACAGAAACCCTCTTTTGAAGAAAAATCGATTCGTCCTTATCCGTCCGTGGTTCATGCTAAAGCCAGTAATAATTTCTCATAAATCAGAAGACTGCAAAAGATTTCTTTTCAATTTAATATTGGTGGATTAATTCGTGAGTTAAATTTTTGAAAAGAGAAAGAAAATGAAAGAAAAAAAGAGAAAATGAAATCATTTCTGATTAAATTGTTCATTTATTATTATATTCTTGAACAGGAAACGAACGAGTATCTAAAATAAATAAACATAAGGAATAAAAGTTTTCAAAATAATGAGAAGATGAAAAAAGAGAAGGCAGAAAAGAGGAAAGTCGTTTGATACGTTTGAATGTCGCGCGCGCGGGAGGAAAAGAAATATGGCGCGATAAAATAAACATCGCTGACAGAGCAATAAGAATGAAAAAAATCCAAGTAAAGAGAGACAGAATTCGGCATTGCGTCGCTGTATCGCGCTGATCTTTCTGTCGCGAGACCGTCCATATTTTTATTTTTTTTTTTCTTTACTATTTTTCTTTGTTTTCCGTTATTCAGTCTTGCATACGCGCTCGCCACCAAATGTCGGTGTGTTCGAGATTGATCTACATATATATATATATATATACATATATACATATATATATAGATAAAAAAATATATATATATATCCGTTTTTCTCTTTTCGATTTTTTCAATTCGATTCAAATTGTTTTACGTTTCCTTTTATATACAATTCACTATGATTTCAGATTCTTTTCTTCTTTGTTTTCTTTTTTTTTTTTTTTACTAGTAGTGACGACTGTGCCTGCCACCTTGCTATGCTCGTACTTGGAGGATCAGCACCCAGGTAATGTTTGATCCCCAAGTCGCCGAAGGAACGAGAATGGTGGCATGGTGCGCGTAGCCGGAATTATACACGGCTTTGATCGCTCTCCAGAACGACGACACGATCGTTTGTCCATTGGATATCATCTGACTTTTAATTCTCATGGGGGAATATATGGATCCTCCAAGAACGAATCATGACCCCATACGCAATTCCTTAGGGATAAATGAATATATATATATATATATACAAATATCAAATGCATCTATGCAGCTTGTTGTATGTGTTCTACCATATTTTGATATTTGATATTTGCTAAAATGATAAAAGAAAAATATTTTTTTATTATGTAAGAATAATTTGAAATATGTGTTACAGATAGCATAATCTGAATATTAACTTTGAATTATAACTTTGTTTCTTAATTTATTAAAACTTATTTCTTAATTAGGAAATTGATAAATATAGATATAAATATTTTAGCATCTTTATGGCATTATTTTATATATATGTAAAAAAAATCTTTTCAGATGTGGAAATTTTACTAGATATATGTTCATTTCTTTATTTTCTTAATATTCTATAGATATAAGCAATATATTTAAAAAATAATTAAACACTGATGTTATCATATGATACACGATTTATATTTATTATCGAATTTTCATTCAGAGAATATTTTTTATACTGTTTCTCGACGGCTATGCTTTATAAATCTTGTTTGTTGCGAGTAAATTGAACATGTCAAATATTAAGTTAGGTTGGCACATGGAACGCCGCGAATTTTTGAATTCATTTTAACTTTTAAATTATAATTCATATTGTTCAAATATAATTTGCAAAATAATATGTTTTCTTAATCTTTTATTTAAATTATTATTTTTCAACAAATAACAAGTATATATAAGAAGATAATTAAAAATCAATATTTTCATATACAATATCTTTATTTGCAAACATATAGTCTATTAAGCGGTATCTGATATAACAAGCTGCGTACATATGCTTGATACACAGCATATTTTCTATATATTATATTATTATTATCATCATCATCATTATTATTGTTATTATCTTACCTACCTACATTAATCTCATTATATTCAGCACTATACACAAATCGCTTAAAATATTCAGCTTCAACATACTCCAACTTTTATATACCGCAGATAATCCAGCCCTAAAACTTATTACGTATAAATTTTTCATTGCCTTTATTAAGTATCTATTTATACATGATTATATATGCATGCAGTTCTATTTTCACGAAAATTTACCACCCACCTTTTATTTATTTATTATTATTATTACCTGCCTCAGGACGATCGTGTTCTTTTTTGCTCCCGAATTGATAATCTGCTCGATACTTTACAAAAAAGTCAACTACCCACAATCAAGCCAAAAAAAATGAACAAAACCTTTAAAAGAATGCAACCATGAATAAATATCACGCAAATTGCAAGAAAGTGAATGTGACTGAAAGAAAATGTTCCACGTCGTTGCCAATACGATACGCGACAACTAACCTAGTTGATCAAGAAACCGACTATGGTGACATCTGGCCCGGCGCGAACACATGGCGCCACGCATTGTTTCGTTTGTAAAATCAATTTGTATCGCTTCTAGATACGACCAAAACCATTAACTGCCCTTGTGCAAGTCAACGCGGCCGGTAAATGCCGACTCGAATGGAGTTGCGGATTGTATTGGCAGCGATGTGAGAATATTGGATCGCATTGAACCGTTGACCGCGGAAGCTGATTTGATGGACAGAAGTGATTGTTCACGCTCTTGAACTCTGTATCTTACGATACATAAATTGTACGATTAAAATTTTATTAAATTCGACAGTCTTCTTTTTATTTGATTAATTTTTTATTTATATAATTTTTATCCTTATTTGAAAATTTGTAGAATTTGTCAATATATATTCTCGATCTTTTTTTTAAATAATTCAAAGTGATACATAATTAAATTTTTTTTATTTTTAATTGTTATATCGATGATAATACAATTTGAAAGGATTTTAGATCAGTATTTCGCGGTTCAACGGATCAACGATACGATCCAATTTCAAAAGACCTCGATATATTTTTGATTTGTAACAGTCGAGTTGCGGTGATGCGAGGCCAAGTTGTAACCGAACAAGGAATTGGAATAGTAGGCATCAGGGTATCCGTGGACAGAGACCCCCGCTTTGGATTCACATTAACTAGAGCTGATGGATGGTAAGTGATTGATTTTATGATTTTACTGTATATCGTTTTGAATATGATTTGTGAAGAATAAAAGTAGAAACTATAGATGAAATTATCTCGTACGATATACGTACATCCATTTAAAACGCGAATTTACTTTTTTTGATATAATCGTGATCATAGACTGAAACAAATACCCTCTTTTCTCTTAAGAAAACAAAAACGTGTACGAACACTTGTACCGATGATAAACACATAAACATATGGTGTGATATTAGTATTTGTCCTTGATGAATGTGTATGCCAGCTTGGACGCCCTTCGTAATAGGATCAAGGATGCATTGTAATGAAGGTTGTGGGAGATCTGGTAGGGGTGTGGGGAGATGATGAAACACCTATATCAAACAGGTATATAGTAATCCTGGCGAGGATAATCCTGAAACACGGAGCCGGAGGAGTTGGCCCTGTAAACCACATCAAAGCTCGAGCTAATGATGTCGAAAGCTTCCTAATTACTCCGTGCAAACCTGCGTGATTAGTCTGACCTATGTCTATCCCTTCTTCCCTCTTTTGTCGGATCACCAGCAAAATTTTACCATAATATACTGAATTGCAAACGTGAGAGAGAATATACATATATTGGTATATAAGCTTACGATAACATTTCTATATATACAGAATATACTTGTCTCTATTTTTGTCTCATTTTCATTCTCTCTCTCTCTCTCTCTCTCTCTCTCTCTCTCTCTCTCTCTCTCTCTCTCTCTCTCTCTCTCTCTCTCTCTCTCTCTCTCTCTCTCTCTCTCTCTCTCTCTCTCTCTCTCTCTCTCTCTATCTATCTATCTATCTCTCTCTCTCTCTCTCTCTCTCTCTCTCTCTCTCTCTCTCTCTCGCATTTGTAGTTTCACATAATCCCAAACGGAAGTTTGAGATAGAATTCTCTCGTTGTATTCACGGGTTAATGAACACGGAGCCATGATAGATTGGCAGTTATTGCGGCCAGATTCCTTGATAAATACGCACTTATCACTGTTTGATTGCAAATACGGCTTATATTATATCCTGTTCGTGAAACGTTTCCACGATTCACAATGTGTTTGTAGCGCGACAAGAAACTTTCAAATCGGATTTCAAACGTGTCCAAGCAAAAGTTTCTGGGGACTGGACCTTACGGCTTAGTTCAATTTGTCGCCTGTTGATGTCGCTACGTGACAAGAACGCACGATAAAATGAAAGAGAGAATTGTGAGGATGTGTAGAGAACTATTTATTGGAATGTTTCCTTGAAATTGAATAACGATGTGTTTGTATAATTCGAATTTTTGTGTCATAAATTTTTTTCAATTTTAATTTAATAGGTGAAATTTTTCAATAACAATGGAAGAACATTTTGAAATTAATCTTTATGCAATATATAATTAAAAATATTAATATCAATTTTTGAATACATTTATGAAAAATTTTATATTCAGAATCATAATTTTTTGCAATTAAAATTTTTAAATGATTAAGAGAATTAAATAAATAAATATTATTTATAGATTGACATATTAACGTAGTTTATTATTACATTAATGTAATAATGAAAACTAAGGTATAATTTGAAATATTTTTGTATTTTGACCAGGTTCGATGTGTTAGTGAACGGTGGTGGTGCGGTAACGCTTCAGTTTCAACGTAGCCCCTTCAAACCCCTCACGAGGACGGTGTTCGTGCCATGGAATCAAATAGTGGTCCTGCCACCTGTAGTGATGACTCTTAACGAAGAAGACGAATCTCCTAAATCCAACCAACCACCTAGTCCAGCTGTTGGTAAGTATGAATTCTTTATTATTATTATCTTTTTTTTAAGTTTTTTTGTCTTTTTTCACATTTTATCGTGTTGCGAAATCAACTGAAATTAAAATAAACAATGGTCCAATATGTTTCACATTTAAAATATTGAATGACTATTTTGTTTTTCATTTTTCATTTTTTTTATTTTATTTTTTTTATTTTTTTATTTATTTTTTAATTTCTTTTTTTATTTTATGGATAAAATGTATGTTAATTGTTTATTGCTTCATCATTGTCTTTCAACATGCAAAGAGGAATTCATAAGGACCCATTGCTGATCGTGTGTGCCGTCTTTGTTCCGTCCTTAAGTGTTTTATGTTTTTAAGTTTCTTATCATTTATGGCATACAATATAATAGGCTTCCCAGGGATATCGATGGGACTATTTAGCGAGCACGGGCCATGCTTGGAGCATGATCATGAATTATTGAGGCCAATCATCGTCAGCACCTGGATGCCAGAGAAGGTGGGAGGTCTTCCGGGCAAAAGTTTGGTATTCGCTGAAAGTCAGGTATTTTTCTTTTCCACAAAATTTCTATCCATTAATTTTATATCACTATTTTTAAATCATTATTTTGAAACTAAATTTCTTTGTACTTTTTTTCTTGCAGATCGTCCAAGAAAGCATTGCCATTCCGGGCTCGAACTTGCATTTGATGTATCAGAGTAGCCAGGCGGCCGGCTATTTATCGACTGTTAGAATGCAATTGACTGGACCGTTCATCCCAAAGTCGCTG
Organism: Apis cerana; assembly: GCF_029169275.1. Taxonomy (NCBI): domain Eukaryota; kingdom Metazoa; phylum Arthropoda; class Insecta; order Hymenoptera; family Apidae; genus Apis; species Apis cerana. The sequence continues at coordinate 12,782,096 of NC_083857.1, forward strand.
ACACATGTGCACGTGCACGTTGAAATTGAGGGGTCATTGCACGCGAAGACCTATGAAGCAGACCCAAATTTGACACACACATTTGCTTGGAACAAGAGAAACGTTTATAAACAGAAGGTGTACGGTGTGGCACAGGCAAGGATCTCCATAGGCTATCAACATTCCACTTGTCCAGCAGTGATTTGGGAAACGCAGACAGCCATGTTGCAAGGTTTCGACGTCGATATTTCGGACATTGGAGGCTGGGGATTGGACATTCACCATCACTACAACTTTCACGAAGGAATACTTCAGAAAGGAGATGGTACCACTTTGCATTTTAAGCAGTATCCTCGCACGGTGAAAGTGGTGATGGGCACTGGACTACAAAGAAGCTTGGTGTGTCAAGATTGCGATGGTTTGGCTAAAGATGTTAGGCTATTAACACCAGTGGCGCTCACTAGTGGTCCAGATGGAAGCATTTATGTTGGTGATTTCAATCTAGTACGCAGGATTACACCTGAAGGGGAAGTATATACTGTTTTGACATTAAGGTGAGTTAGAGATCATATTGAAATATGGAATGTAAAGATAGTCTATCTAATTATGAATTTTTTACTTTGTGCATGATTGTACATGTACATATAAATTTAGATTAAAAGTTCTAAATAATGAGAAACAAATATTTTCAGCGCAACTCAAGTGGCTTATGCTTATTATCTCTGTGTTTCTCCTGCGGATGGCCATTTATATATCAGTGATCCTGAAAAACATCAAATATTGAGAGCTTTATCTCTAAAAGATGTCGAGCATCCCAGTATCAACATTGAACCTATAGTTGGAAGTGGAGAAAGATGTATTCCTGGTGACGAAAGTCATTGTGGCGATGAAGGTCCAGCTATTCGCGCCAAATTGGCTCATCCAAAAGGTACATTTTCATATAATTTAATAAACTAATTTTTTAACGTTATATTATCATTGCTATTTACTTTGTCAATAGGAATCGCCATTGCCGCCGATAAGACTATGTATATCGCTGATGGAAGGAATATACGTGCCGTAGATCCTCATGGAATTATTCACACATTAGTTGGACACCACGGACACCATAATCATTGGTCCCCAGCTCCATGCGTTGGTGCTATACCTGCTCATCAAGCCCAATTACAATGGCCAACTGGATTAACCTTAAGTCCTCTGGATGGATCTCTTCATTTCATCGATGACAGGCTCGTTTTGAAACTTACAAGCGATTTAAAAGTTCGCGTAGTAGCTGGAACACCACTCCATTGCACCAGTAACACCAATAGCAATGGAAACAGTAACGACAATGATCTAAAAAAAGTAAATTCGACGACAACCACGAATCCAAAGAAGTCTGACGAAGTACTTGGTTCTGTACTTGCCGTTAGTTTTAGTCCAACTGGTGAACTCTACATAGCAGAAAGCGATTCACACAGAGTGAATTCTATCAAAATTGTAGATAGTTCTGGGAAAATGTCTCATTTTGCTGGACAACAACAAGAAAGATTGCGTGGTCAGTGTGAATGTAATAATACTACTCCAAGCAGTAAAGATCTGGAAAGTTGCGCATGTACCGATGACACCAGTAGTACAGAAACTTTGTTGTCATCGAATGCAAAATTCACAGCCATTTCTGCTTTGGCTGTGTCACCAGATGGTGTCCTTCATGTGGCTGATCAAGGTAGTCTGCACATTTTAGCTCTGCAACCCTATCTTCCAAATCATGATGAAAGTGGGGAATTCCATATTCCTTTCCCACCATCGAACGAGGTATATGTATTCAATCGTTACGGTCAACACATCTCCACGAAGGATTTAACATCTGGCAAGACTCGTTATTCGTTCTTGTATAGCAAAAACACAAGCTTTGGAAAATTATCTACCGTGACGGATAGTGCCGGAAATAAGATTCAATTCTTGAGAGATTACAGCAGTGTGGTCAGTTCTATAGAGAATACACAAGATCATAAGTCTGAATTAAAGATTTCTGCAGTTGGCTTCTTGGAAAAACTCTCCGAACGAGGAAGAGCTGAAATTGCACTTGCCTATGATGGTTCAACTGGATTACTGACAAGCAGATCAGGAGGTGGTGAAACATACATCTACAATTACGATAACTTGGGTCGTGTTACTGATGTCATTCTACCTACTGGTGAAAAATTGAAGTTATTCTCGGATCTATCCGACGACGAAGGTCTGTTGGTCAAAGTATCAGCCCCGCTTCAAGCTTTGTCAAAGGGAGACAAGCAGAGAATCGTAGAATTTAAAATGAAAAATGAGAGATCAAAGATGTTAACGATTATTGATGGTACCAAAATCAAGAAAGCGATCGCTTTCACTAACAGCAGTTTAGAGGTTCTCCTTCCTGGTGGTGGTAGAGTATTAAGTGCAGCTACTACAAAACATCCTCTTCTAGAAGCTGCATTACCAGTCGAGGCTGAAATGTTGCCAATGTGGAGTTATCAGTTGATGTCTCTTGGTGAATTAACCAACACTATGACCACTACGTATAACCTAGTCGGCGATGTTAGCCATTTTCAACAAACATTAAACAGAGAGATTTGGGTGAATGATACACGCGTTATTGGGGTAGAATTCGAACAAGCTTTCAGACGAGAAACTTTCTACGATAAAGCGAGAAATCCACTGCTCACTGTTACCTTCGATCCTGCTGGCTTACCCCTGACTTGGCAACCGCATGAACAAGGTTACAATCTCACAATCACATATGATAGATTCAATCGAATAGAAAGTTGGAAGTGGGGTCCATCCGATGAATCTTATGGATACGATCGTCATGGACAATTATCAGAGGTCACTAGCAGTCAGGATGGAACTAAACGATATACCTATAATGATTTCAATGTGCTATCCAACATTACTCTGGCCAGTGACAGACATTTCACTTTACAATATGATGATGATGGTGGACTACGTCACATTATCCTCCCATCAGGAACTAAACACTCGTTTTCATGTCAAACTTCTCTAGGTTTTCTTAGAGTGACGTACACTCCGCCAGGCAGCAGTAGAGCCTACCTCCAACACTATAGTCACGACGGAAACTTGTTACAAACTGTGTTCCCTGGTGATGGAGCTCGTATCGTGTATAGATACCACACTTCAGGACAACTTGCTGAAGTCGTTCACGGTGATGGAAAGAGTGAAATTAGATATACAGAAAGCGGTTTGCCTTCGGAAGTGATTCATTCTGAAAAAGACGTAGAATACAAATGGGATTATCAATACAGCGCTGGTCTATTAGTGGAGGAACGCATAGATTTCGGTGCAAAGACTGGACTGAGCAATGCAAAGTTTACGTTCGATTATGATTCAAACTTCAGATTGGTAAATGTTCAAGGTAGAATCGGTGGTCAAACTCTTCCAACTCACACTATAGCGTATAGTCCCAAAACAGGTATGCTGGAACAAATTGGACAATTCAAAGTAACAAGACCTCAGCCCAACGAGACCACCGTGTTCGATGGAACTGCATTGTTTTCGAGAATTACGGATGACAGATTTTTAGAGACACAAGTGACATTGACAATTCACCAATTAGAGGTTTTCAGAATGGAATTTACACATGATACTCGCGGTCGTATTAATCAGACTAGGACTTATACTCGCAATGTAGCTGTCAATACTTATACCAACGTGAAGAATTACACCTGGGATTGTGACGGCCAATTGACTGGGGTCGAAGCCCAAGAGCCATGGGGATTTAAATACGATGCGAATGGAAACATGTTGTCATTGACATATCGAGGAAACACTATACCTATGGAATACAATAGTATGGATAGGATTGTAAAATTCGGTGAAGGATTGTATAAATATGATAACAGAGGTTTGGTAGTGCAAAATGCTAGAGAAGAAAGATTTAATTATAATGCTAAAGGACTTTTGGTTCGTGCGACTAAACGTGGACGCTTTGATGTTCGTTATTATTACGATCATCTGGATCGTTTGGCTACAAGAAAGGATAATTATGGAAACGTTACTCAATTCTTTTATAACAATCAAAAACGTCCTCATGAAGTAAGTCAAATTTATAGCCCAAGGGATGGAAAATTAATGTCATTAGTGTACGACGATAGAGGACATTTGATTTATGCTCAAGTTTATCGGCATAAATATTATATCGCCACTGATCAGTGTGGAACTCCAATCATGATTTTCAGCCAGTATGGCGAGGGTATCAGAGAAATTATGAGATCACCTTATGGACATATTGTTTACGACTCGAATCCTTATTTATATTTGCCTGTTGATTTTTGCGGGGGATTACTAGATCAGGTGAATTAAATTTAATCATGATTGTTGTCAATTATAATTTTGATTGATATGTTCATTTCTTTAAATTCTTTTTTTTTTTTAATTTAGGTAACGTCATTAGTGCATATGCCAAATGGTAAAGTTTATGATCCACTGATAGGTCAGTGGATGTCTCCCTTGTGGGAAAATGTTCTCGATAGAGTAGATACACCGACACATCTACATTTATACAGATTCAATGGGAATGATCCTATTGATGTTAGGCACACGGACCGACCAAATCAACCAACTGGTAAGTTTCATTAGCAAACAATTAAAATAAGCATTTGTCTATTTACTTATTGTGATCTTATTTTCAGATCACATATCATGGATGTCGCTTCTTGGATACGATTTGAAGACTCTCGCACCTCAACTTTTCCCCGACGAACTGCCAGATAGCCTCGTTCCTCCAGCTTTGGGTCCAGGCACCTCCATATTTGGAAAGAAGAAAAGAACCAGAAACCTCGGTGTTCAATCGGGATTTCTAGCCTATATCGCACAAAGGCATTCCGGAGATGCCGTCAGTTTATCAGCACCGCCTCGTTCAGCCCTTAAAAAGGACACCAGCGACTTGATACCCAGCCGTCTGGGTGCAGCCTCGGATCCTCCATTTGGAAAAGGAATTTTAGTATCGAGGACTGCAGATGGCCAAGCAGTAGTGTCCAGCGTGCCAACCGCGAACGCCATCTATGGCGATGTGTTCACATCGGTATTTAACCGTTCGTACTTTCTACCTTTCACGTTTGTAGTGCACAGTGCGCAACAGGACGCATTTTATTTCGTGAAGGAAGAAACGTGGCGAGCTAGTGAAGATCGTGGTCAGTTGAAACGTTTAGGTGGCCAAGTCAATACAACATTTCACGAAAACGAAAACGGAAGTGGCAGTAGTTCATTGATAGACGTGAAGATCCACGGTTCCAGTTATATTGTGAATTTGCGTTACGGCACAACTGCCGAGAAAGAGAAACAAAGACTGCTCCATCACGCCAAGGCGACCGCTATTCGCAAAGCCTGGCACAGGGAACGTGAGGCGCTAAAAGCCAACACGCCAACGGCCATCGAATGGATGGTGGCCGAACAAGACGAGATTCTGAAATCTGGATCCGCGTCCAATTACGAGGGTGAATACATCCATGATGCACAGTTGTATCCAGAACTCGCGGAAGACCCGTATAACATCCGATTTACGAAGAAGGCTGTGGATCCGTCTAGTAAAAAACGGCGTAGGAGGAGAGGTGCTCCCACTTGTAAACTTTGGTGGTTGGACAAAATCTGCTAATCTCATTAAGTTACCGTTCTAAACCAGGGAGTCCTCCTCTCCTGATACATTCTGTTCTGCCGGGAGAATTGTCCAATCGTTGAAGCAACAGGAATTTCCAAACGAACGACTGAACGAATAAGAAGAGGTTGAAGAATGGATCGAAAAAAAAAAAGAAAGAAAGAAATAAGATTGAGCCGCAGCAAGTCGGCAGTCCTTCGTATGGAACACTACCGAACACTATCAAAAGAAACAAAAAAAAAAAAAAAGTTTTATACCAAAGTCTATTTGTGTATTTCGAAGATGCCAAAAACATTTAACGTTATATCGATTATATTGTATCGCGATTTAGGGTGTAGTGTGTAAGCATCTCGGAGAAAATTTTTGCCTCCGCGCACGACCGTATTGCCATAACTCGCGACTCTTGCGGACTGATAGTATATTATCGTCGTCGGCCATATTAGGGAAATTCGTTATTAATTCGTTAGGAAGCCTTTCGTTCTTGCAACAGTTACGGAAAACGACAGAGGTCGCGACGATTTCATCGTTTCCCTCTTCGCGAGATAAGGAAGACTTCCTTAACGAAAACGATCGTGGAATCACGGAAATTATGTGCATTCACTATCGTTAACTCGTAACGAATCACTATGTCGTTAAAAGAATGACGAAAAATGAAGGCAGAAAACAGGGCATTCGTCGTTCGAGCGAATCGAGTGAGAGAAACTAGTCAATATATAGCTTTACATTGACATATAAACTTTTTCCAATAAGATAAGCATATGAAGCGCGATCGTCGATTTATCATGCGAAAGAAACAAACTTTGTGTATCCATCTATCTGTCTACACACGCGATACCTTAGTTGTACTTAGGTAATGAAAAAAAAGATATAAAAAAAATTAATAAAAAAGACGATTCTGTCGAGATAAGACATACGATAGGAACGAACATAACCTATGTACGGATCGCAAATAAAAGCGGAAGGAACATGCGCACGTGTATCTCGACAATGAATGGCCCTGTAAATGCTGAGGAAAATCAAGTAAAAGAAGTCCGTCGCTATGCATAACGATTGATCAGCGTCCAAAGTGTCGATGAAACATTGCAAGAACGCGAGATGATGGCGAAGTAAGTGGTTCGATCGAGACAGGTGATTAACGTAGCACGTTTCGAATCGATATTCCGAATTTAGATGGTCGATGGGGCAAAAAAAAAAAGAGAGAGAGAGAGAAAATGGCGATGTGTTTAAGGTGTATTATAAAAGTGGTGCTTTTCCATGCAAAGAAAGAAATTATCGGTGCAACATTCGACAATGAGCGTGACTAATTAAAAGAATGTCGATGTACACGACACAATTCACACACACGTACACTGCATAGCGTGGCTAAGGTATTTTTAACGATGGATGTATCCTACCCACTTCCCCTACTTAGCGCTAGCGACCATTTCCTCGAGATTTGATGTCGCGTCGCATATGATTTGTTGTTCAAAAGGAAGAGAGAGAAAGAGAGAGAGAGAGAGAGAGAGAGAGAGAGAGAGAGAGAAAGTGAGTGAGAGAGAAAGAGAGAGAGAGAGAATTATCATGGGAATGATCAATAAAAATACAATAAATAAAGATCTATCGTCGTTTCATTTTCTGCAACTAGAATGAATCGAACAGAAGGAAATGTCGAGAGATCTAATTAATACCAATCTGTTTAAATTATAATTGAAAATGAAAGAAAGTGTGAAAATGTGGAAAATGTGTGTGTGGGGGAGAAAGAGAAAGTGAGATAGACAGAGAATAAACTCCATTATCGATAATAATACGTATACATGAGATATTATTGCATATTTGTGCTTGCTGGATATGAATAACGGAACGTTAACTATGTTTCTTCGCCGAGTACTAAGTGTGTATATCTAAATTTAATGCTCGACAGCATCGATCGATTTTATGTTGTACACTGAACGCCATATAGGTACATCTATGTAAAAATATTATTTAGCACCAATTTCCGCTAAAATCCTCATCTTTTAAACAATTGCCCAATTAGCAACTCACTGCTCCACATGTATAGCGTCCGAGCCCCATCCTTTTTATCCCCACTCCGTCCTTTCTTAAGTGTCACGATTCTTTGTTCCGTTCTATCTAAATCTTTTCCGCAGTTCTTTTTCTCGATCTCTTCATTTTGCAATTTATCCCAGTTTCTTCGAACATTTATCATCAAATATTTTATGAATATGGCTTTAGACTGCGCCGTTCTTAAAATGGATAGATAGGACATTATCGTCTGAATAAATGAGAAAACAATTAAAAAAAACATTTTAAAAAAAAATTTCCTTACACGCTGAATGTATAAACAAAGACAAAAAAATACAAAATATATAAATATATAAAATAAAGAGAAAGAGAAAAAAGAAAAAAGAGATTATATAGGAAAGCTTCGTAACGTATTTTTGACTCGAGCAAGTATTTAGAGCTGAATTGAACACCAAAAATTCTTCAAACTCTGTGGTCCAAACGAGCTCTCGTGTCTTAATGAGATTAAAATTTATTATTAATATCTTCTTTTAATTCTCTTTTTTTTATGCGTGTAATTTTTTAAATATGTTAAAAAAATATTTTTGCGCGTTCGATATTGTACATAACCTATAATTACCGTTTCTTATCCTTCCGTCAATTTTCTTTCGACTGGCGGAAGAATGAATTATATTCACGCGATAATGGACCCTGAGATAATTGGTGATCGAACTACAGCTTCTATTTTGTGGACTTTTAAAAATTCCACATTTTGATCCTTACCCCTACCCTTCCGATTCTCTCCGCCCCAATTCATTCGTATAATCTATATATACCGTGTATAATCGTTGAATCGGCAATGGCGTTCAAAAAATTAACTATTTTTCAAAGTGACTGAAGAAGTAGAAGTATCGAGTGTCAAATTATTAGAATCAGGATCAGGTCGACGCAAGTTGATCGGCGGATTCAAAAGGCGGATTCAACGTGCAGGGTCGCGAGAACTCAATTAAACTGTTCGAGTATCTGATTAGTATCAAAAAAGCAAAAAAGAAAAAAAAAAGAAATATGGAATGAAATGAAAAAAAAAAAAAACAAGTGAACAGATTCGCTCTCTTAACTTCCGTGAAGTTTCGTCTCGTTTCACTAAAAACTTTCTATAAAAGAAAAAAAAAAAAGAGAAATGAATATGTACTCCAAAGTGTTCGACCGAGGAGTTAACGCGCGAGCATATTTATAAATACGAGTATAAATATAAATATATAAATATACATATAAAAATATATATATATATATAAATATAAATACTTCTGGAATTAACGGGGTAGAAAAAGCTCGAACGAAATATGATCGTCATTATTATTATTATTATCGCATTAATTATCACTACGGAGCAAAGACACAGATTGTATGGGAAATGATCGCAAAATGTCTTTATCAAATAGTTATGGCCGAGCTAGCTGAATCCGTCGGACCACATGAGGTGTACTCGATTCTCACAAAGTGAACTTCGTCCTTGGATTATACTAAAAATGACGAAGTTGAGATTAGGAAGAGTACAGAAATTTGAGTATATGAAATGATCTATTGAGAGAGAGAGAGAGAGAGGGAGAGAGAGAGAGAGAGAGAGAGGGAGAGAGAGAGAGAAATGAAAGAAAAATTGGAGAGAATGTATGCATGAAAGAAACGTATGTGAGAAAGATGAGAAGAATGAATGCGCAATCAGTCATGCTACAGCTACTACGACCACTACCCTAAGTAGATTATGCTACTTCGCCGCTGATCTAATTGTTTACTGTCACGTGTTGCTGTAAACCTAAACTAACGATACGATATATTTTATTTATATAATCTAATCGACTGTATTTATTGTAAATAGTCACGATGTTTGCTATGATATAATATATCTGTAATTGGATGGAACTTGCCTGGAAACTGCGCCCACAGCCCTGTCCTCTGATCAATGTCTCTCTATACACGTACACACACACACATACCCAACACACATCAGACTGGTGCATGTGTCTCAACACATGTACACGTAACACGTATGCGGATACAGAAGTATGTAAGTAGGTATTATATGTATATGTATACAGTAATACCTGGTTAAACGTCCGTCAATCGAATTCACGAGGAATGAAATCTATATCAATTTATTAAAATTTATTCCAGAGTTTATATAAAAAAATTACGAATTTCAAAAGAAATTTCAAATAATATGAAATAAATAATTACTTAATTATATGAGTAATATAAGATAGAGTTTATTTTAATTATATAACTTTAAATATATTGAAATACCTACTTATAAGACAAATAATGATGATATTGAATTTTTACATTCTTCAATTTTATTTTTCATTGCTTAGCCCAAAGAAATAAGTATTAAGCTGAAGAATTTAGATTTGATGGTGAGTCCGTCGATAATCTGGGAAACATATTAAATTATTACTTTTTGCAATTTATTATAATTAATAAAAAAGATAAAGAATATAATTTCTATGAAAAAAAGTGGACACTTATCCAGGGATTACTGTACATGGTTATGATAAGAGATAATTCGTGGGTTAAAAAAAATAAGAGATGCAAAGCACACGTGCTGCTCGCGTAGCCCAGTAACGATGGGAGAGATAAAGACAAAAGATATACTCTGTATCGCGTTCGACGAATTATTACGATGTCAATATTTCGCGTCGCATAATATAACGGCGAGATTATTCTCGTTATAACTTTGCCTACTATTATTAATATTATGATCAATTTCGGTAAATTCGGCGTGCAATAAAAAGTCCATTTTCGAGGATGAAAGCGAACGATGGTCAGACAATTTTTATAAACGTATTATATTCATCCGTATCGCGCGATGAAAAAAAATTTTTCAACGACTGCCATCTCGAACTGCCATCCATCGATCGATGGTTCCATTTATTAGAGAGAGACAAGAAAAAAAAATTTTTTCGAAACAATTCCGTTGTCGTACACGTGTGTCGCGAAAACCCAACCAGCATGTCCAGTAACAATTACAATATTACTATCATAAGTACAATATATTAAGTGTTTTCAGAAAATATATGATCTATATATGATAATAAAAGCGGGAAAACGTTTTATAGTTTGTTATTCTCTTATCTATAGTCATTGATCCTCGTTCACCTTCGTCTCATTCCGAATAAAATATCGTTTTGCGTGTGTTCTGATGTTTTTGATTTGGAAATTTCAGTCTTCTTTCTTCATTTTAGCAAGTATACAGAGCGCGAGAAGAAAACTCATTAACTGAAATGAAAAGTCAATTGAATGTTTTTGAATTGTCTATATTCGCAATGAGGAATCGTTCGACTCACTGTAGTTATAAAAATCAATAGCACGGACATACTAATCGTGTGCATATGAGACTTGAGTAATAACACAGCGTTTTTCAGACATCCTGATTTATAAGATACCGCTTCCGTCATTTGTAAACACTATAAACAATTTTTTTTTTTTGTAAATTTAATAAGAGAAAGAGAAGTAAAAATATCAGATTTTGTTTTAAGCAAATGATTCTTATCAAACAGTAAATAACATGTTACTGTAAAAATTTGGATATGTGGATAACTATTACAAAATTCGTAATTCGTAATTTAATACGGAAAAATTAATATTATAATTATTAGAAATGTTTCATAGCTAATATGATATTTTACATTAAAACACATTAAGAGTTATTCTATAATAACTCAAGGATATGTAAATTCATATAATTCAAAAATATATAATTTATATTAATTTATGGAAAAACAAAAAATTTACAATAATTATTATCAATAATGGTACAAGATAGTTTGAAATTTATCTGATTACTTTTTATCTTTCATAATTAAATATGATAAATCATTTAACTTTTGCAAATATAGGAGAAAAATATATATTATGAACATAATATTAAAAAATTTATTTGATTATATATGTTCCTGATATCTTTCAATTTCAAAATCAATTGTATATATTACGGGTCATATTCATATCAGGTATTTCATATGAAAATCGATATTAATGTATGTATTCAAGGAACTATTTATAAACAAAAAAAAAATTACTTCTTCGATAGATCCGAGACAACAACTCTTCGGAATATCAACACGATACTTGGTCCAGTCCTTTGCGGATTTTATTCCACAACACTTTAACTAAAATATAATTTTTTTAAGAACTAATTTTTAAAACAAGAAAGTCCAGTTAAAATCTTTCAGAGACATCTTGAGGTAAGTATAAGAAACTAATCTTACATATCTGTGGGTATTGTCCCAAGCTTCTCTACTCAACGATGAAGAATGATAGTTTTCAATGGCGGCGCTCATATCGTCCTGAATTCTTTTGGTAATTTTTTCGAAAATCCAAAAACTCATTATGGCGCTGATAAATATAATGCATAGAAATATCGAATAACAAATACCATACTGTAATAAAATAGCTCTTTAGATTTCTTTTTTTAATTGAATAACATTTAATATATATATTGTATCGGAAGGAAAGAACATATAACAAGCTTGTAATTATTAATTTATTATCAAAACCTACAATGTTCAAGAATTTTCTTCTTCTTCGAAGTAAACCAAGAATTCCCAATAATGATACTAATGAGGCAATTAAACTTATAAATAATAATATTGTAATAAAAAAGTGTTGATCTATCAATCTTAACATTATTCTACTATCTGTGAAAATCCATGTAGAGGTTACAATGCCAACAATGCCTGCAAGCTTTAATTAATTTATATAAAGTTATGTGAGAATTATTTAAATAAATATATAAAAATCAATAAAAATATTCTTTTAAAGGTATTTACTTTTACATAATCAATTCTATTCAAAAATTCTAAAAAATATTAAATAAATTAAAATTGTTGTAACGATTTCTTAAAATTATATTTACGCAATTCACAAATTAAATAAAAAAAAACTTGATACTAAATTCATTTATCAACATATTAAAAATTTATTAATTATATTATAATAATTTATTTACTTACAAATGTTACAATATTAATTATCAAAAAAGTCACTTGAATAAATCGTTGCAGTAAGCCATTATGCGAAAATTTTTGAAAATGCGTTCCTAGAAAATGTGAATATTTATCAGTAGATCCAGTTACATTACTATCAGTGACGTCCTTATCATCATCCGTTTCCGTTTCATTTTCATTTTCATTATTTGTCTGATCTGATGTACGGGAAAAAAATTTATTCCAATTCATTGGTACGGTATAATCAGAATGTAGTTAAAATAAGTGAATAAAAATTACTAAGAAATGATAACAATTTGTTATTTTAATTTGTTATTTAAATATTAAATTAAAATTACATTTTAATATATCATTAATAAACTAAGTTTTATACTTAATCAAATTATTATATTTATATTACCATTTATTTTATGGTATAATAAAATGACTTATTTTTTGGATATTTTTTTTAATATTTACATACAAATGTATTATTATGCAATTTTATTTATTTCAAATAGTTTTACTAGAATATCTAAAATTTTTTAATAGTAATTTTTTTTTAATAATAGATGTAATTTTTTTCACTAAATATTTATACATTTTTATTTTTAAATTAAAAATAATTAATAACAATTTTTTTAAATTTTATATAAATAAATTTAAATGAAACTTGTATCTTTAATAATTTATTAAAAATTTGAAATTTATTTATTTTTCAAAATTAACAATTTGTAATGTAATTTTAATAAATAATGAAAGTAACTAGATATTGAAATATTTTCGCGCCATCTCTATGTTTGCTCTCAGCATTTATCAGCAAAATATTTTTTCGTATTTAATGAATCATTTGAAATATAATAAAATAAAATGAATAAAAGACAATTTTCATCTTCCACTGCAAAAAAGGCAAAATATCGGTAAATATTTACAATATTTGGTAACAAGTTTGTTTTAACCTTATTTTATTGTTGTGTTATTTACATTTCTCTTATTAAATTATTAAAAAAATCATTAATTGTATTGAGATAAATTTAATTTACATATTGTTTTTTATATATAATTAATACATATATCACAAATAATTAAATAAAAGGAGTTAATATTATTTCTTTATATTTTTCAATTTTGCATGTAAATATATATATGTTATATTTATTACTTTAAATTTTTTATTACTATTTCATTTATATATTTTTATTATTACTTATTATTGTTACTAAACTTTTAATATATTTTTTATTTAATAATAGAGATGAAGATGATGATGATTATCCTGGTTCATTTGAAGCAGAATTGGCTACTATGGATGAAATGGAAGATGAATTTGGAAATACTATGTCTCAAGTTATTGAAGAGGTATATAAATATTATATCAATTATGTTTATTAAATAAAAATTATAACATGAAATTTTTTTTTGTCAAAAATTTGTATTAATAATTTTATATGTAAGGTAATTTTATATTTTAATTTTATATCATTAATATTTTATTCTTTTAGCCAATTCCTGTGCAATTAAATAAAACATCAAAAATAGTGAGTTAATGAATGTAACAAAAGTATGTTTTATAATAAAATAACATTTGTTAAGCATATTATTGCATAATCATAAACATTACATAAATATAAACATTGCATAAACATTACAAAACATATTAACATATTAATTTCCATTTTTTTTTTATATATTTTTATATATATTATGATTTATTTTTTTTAATGCAACTTAGCATATATTTTATATTCATAAATAATTAAATTTCATACATTCAACATTGTGAAAGTTATGTTTCATTCATTGACTTTTTTTAAATGCATTTGCTTTTAAATGCTTTTTTTATTGCGCATATTTTTTTTGTTTGTATATTTTTTTGAGTAATTGTTCATTTCTAATAAATTTTTATTAGGGTCCTGAACAAGAAAACACATCTTCAAAATGGAATAGGCCACCACCTCCAGAGTTAAATCCACAAAAAGATGCATTAATTTTTCAACAAATAGAAATTGATCATTATAGTGGTAAATGATACTATAAACAAAATAATAATCAACATCAACAAAATCTATTCTACTTCTTAAAATTAATATAAAATTTTTTTTCAAGGTATACCATTACCTGGAATGCCAGGTAGTAATATGCCTCCTGTACCAATAATGAGAATGTTTGGTGTTACAGAATTAGGAAATTCAGTTTGTTGTCATGTACATGGTTTTAATCCTTATTTATATGTTATAGCACCAACAAATTTTAATGATCATCATTGTAGATTATTTAAGGTATGTAATTTTAAAAATCAATATATATCAGTATGTTTTAAACAAATATCACAAATTATTTTATTGCAATTAATTATTTTATTATTTAGGAGGCTTTAGATAAAGCAATATTGAAAGATATGAGATCCAATCCAGAAAACATTCAGGTGGCTGTATTAGCTGTTGAACGAGTATTTAAACAAAATATGTATGGATATACAGGAGATGAAAAATCATTGTTTTTAAAAATTACATTAGCACTTCCAAAATTAGTATCACGTTGTAAGAAAATAGTTGAAGAAGAAACTATTTTATCTGATTTTAAACATCGATATACAGCTTTTGAAAGCAATATTGATTTTGATATTAGGTGTGTACTTGAATTATATCTTTCACTTTTTAATTTTAATTTTTTCTAAACAAATAATTATTTATTTAAGATTTATGGTTGATACATCAGTAGTTGGATGTTCATGGATTGAATTACCACCTAAAACTTGGAAGCTTCGACAACATTTTGGACACAATTTACCATTAACTGCAAGATGTCAGTTAGAAGTTGATGTTGCTTGGGATACTTTTATTGCACATGCTCCACAAGGAGAATGGTCAAAAATTGCTCCATTTAGAATTCTTAGTTTTGATATTGAATGTGCAGGACGCAAAGGTAAAAATTTATCTTTTAATTAAACAAACTTTTTTATATGATACATAATTCACTTAATTTAATTATAATTTATATAATTTTAATATAAATATAGGTATATTTCCCGAACCAAATCATGATCCAGTGATACAAATTGCTAATATGGTAATAAAACAAGGAGAATCAGAACCATTTTTACGAAATATTTTCACTCTTGACACTTGTGCACCAATTGTTGGTTGTCAAGTTTTAAGTTTTGAAACAGAACATAAAATGTTAGAAGTATGACTTTATTATTTTAAATTTAACTTTGCATTAATCATATTGAAAATCAACCAATATATGTTATATTTTATTCTTCTTAGAAATGGGCTGATTTTGTGAGACAATTAGATCCTGATATTTTTACAGGATATAACATAAATAATTTTGATTTTCCTTATTTAATTAATCGAGCAAGTCATCTTAATGTACGAGATTTCTATTTTCTTGGTCGAATAAAAAACATAAAATCTGTAATTAAAACTCAAGTACTTCAAAGCAAACAAATGGGTCGTCGTGAAAATAAATCTATTAATTTTGAAGGAAGAGTTCCATTTGATTTATTGTTGGTAAAATCAATTATTTTTAGAATTATTAATTATAAACTTATATAACAATAGATATTTATGATTATGTTTTTTTAGGTATTGGTTAGAGATTATAAATTAAGATCTTATACTTTAAATGCTGTCTCTTATCATTTTTTACAAGAACAAAAAGAAGATGTTCATCATAGTATTATCACAGATTTACAAAATGGTAATGCACAAACACGTCGAAGACTTGCCGTTTATTGTTTGAAAGATGCATATTTACCACTTAGATTGTTGGATAAGTTGATGTGTATTTTCATTTATATGGAAATGGCAAGAGTTACTGGAGTTTCCATATCTAGTTTATTAACACGAGGTCAACAAATTAAAGTTGTTTCACAATTATTGAGAAAGGTTAATAACAATAGCAAACTAGGTAACTGTAATTGCAATTAAAATTCTACTAAAGATATTTAATTTCAGACTCGAGAAAAAGACTATTTAATGCCAGTGCATCGAGGTCAAGCTAGTGATGAACAATTTGAAGGAGCAACAGTTATAGAACCAAAACGTGGATATTATAATGATCCTATTGCAACTTTAGATTTTAGTTCTCTATATCCTAGTATTATTATGGCTCACAATTTATGTTACACAACATTGTTAAAATACGACAAACAGACTAAAAACAATATTCAATCAGATAATATTACTATAACTCCTAATGATTCAAAATTTGTCAAAGTTAACATAAGAAAAGGAATCCTTCCAGAAATTTTAGAAAATCTTTTGTCAGCTAGAAAAGCGGCAAAAGCTGAACTAAAAAAAGAAACTGATCCATTAAAACAAAAAGTTTTAGATGGTAGACAATATGCTTTAAAAGTATCTGCTAATTCTGTGTATGGTTTTACTGGAGCACAAATGGGAAAACTACCATGTTTGGAAATATCTGCAGTAGGATTTTAATATTTAAACTTTTTAGTAAATTATATTATTTTATATATATAATAAAAAACATTAATTTTCAGAGTGTCACTGCATATGGACGTACTATGATAGAACAAACAAAACAGGAAGTAGAAGAACAATACTGCATTTCCAAAGGATATAAAAATAATGCAGTGGTTGTATATGGTGATACTGATTCTGTTATGATTAAATTTGGTGTGAAAACAGTAGAAGAAGCTATGGAACTTGGTAAAGAAGCAGCAGAATACGTATCCTCAAAATTTTTAAAGCCAATAAAACTGGAATTTGAAAAAGTATATTTTCCATATTTGTTAATTAATAAAAAACGATACGCCGGTCTATATTTTACTCGTCCAGACAAATATGATAAAATGGATTGCAAAGGTCTAGAAACTGTACGAAGAGATAATTGTCCATTAGTAGCAAATATGATGAATACTTGTTTACAAAAATTACTTATTGACAGGTAATAATATTATATTTATATAATAAAATAAGAATATTCAATCTGTTATATTTATGCATTTTTTTTTGTAGAAATCCCACTGATGCTATGAATTATGCAAAACAAATTATAAGTGATCTTT